>NW_006431288.1:4731825-4741467 GCF_000325575.1 Pteropus alecto | reverse complement strand
GTGTGTGTGTGTGTGTGTGTGTGTGTTTGAGGAGGGGAGGGGCAAGAAAGAAAAGCACTCAGCTCAGGACCTTGTGGAAACTGGTTGAATTTCCCACACTAGTGGACCTGAAAACAGCCCATTTCTATCATTGGAGTGAGTATGAACTCTCTTCCATGTACTGGACCTGGCTTAACTCAATGCCCAGAGCTTAGGGTAATAAGATGAATCCACAAAGCAGGGCCAGGTACAGCTTCAGAGAGTGAATTTTGCCAGTTGCTGTGTGAGGACCTGGGAACATGGAAGTAAAAAGTTAGTCCCTGTTAAAGAAGCCCCCATTTCAAGGAGAAGAGACAGAGCAGAACTATTCCCAGTCATACCATGTGGTGAGTTCCAAGGTCAAGTGTGAAAAAGGGATTGTTAATTACATGATGGGGGGGAGAAGTCCAGGAAGAGAGAAGAGGACATTTGGTCTCAATTCCTATACCAAAAGAGGAGGAAAGGGCAGTCTAGAGAAAGGCACAAGGCTGTAGGAGTCATTGCCATGTTTTGGGGAGCAAGAAGCCTTTCAATATAGCTAAGGTCCTAAGTGAGTAAAGATAAAACTAGACATATTTATTGGGCCCCTATCATGAGGAGAGTACATGCCCTGTTTCAAAGTTCTCAATTTTAGTTTCTAGGCAATGAGGGTCACCCAAGTGGCCACAGCTCTGAAAAGCAGGATTTGCCCTTCAGCATAAGTAGCCTTGGAACATTTTCCAGATGACCATGGGTTCAACCCCAAAGAGGAATGGTCGAAGCTACTGTCAAGAGGGCCGTGCCCCAAAGTCCCTAATGCAGTCGGCCAGCTTTCCTTGTGGAGACGGAGTCTCACAAGGCAGTCTGTAACTGCAGGGTGATGGCAGGAGCTGGGCCTCTGCCCTGGGAGGGGCATTAAGAAAAGCCGGTGCACCTGAGTCACATGGTGAAGAAATCCACCAGGGATCCTATGGCATGGCTAGGTAGAGGAAAGACTTCCCTGTGAAGCCGATGAATATGATTTCAGGGTAAATTTCCTTCCATGATTATATTTTATTTTAGAGCCATTAGAATAATATTGCTATTCTTTCCATGTCAGTGCCACCTCTTCTTCATTTGCATTGTTCTGTGTGCACCCCCACTTTTGTGCTGAGAAATTGCTCTGTCAGTAAAGGACATTTTGAAAAAAAAAATCAGCACAAAGCCATTTACCAAAATCAGATGTGAAACTGCCTGGTTCTTCATCCTATTTATCAGGGTCCTCTCCCCAGGCAGGAGAGTTCCTTGAGCAGCAGACTGGCTATAGCTCTTCCCAGCTAACCTCAAACTGATGTATTATGGTTAGTCAGTTTTAAATAAAACAAATACAATTATCTCAGTCAGGCAAAGAGATATAAAGAGGCCTGTGGTTGGAGGTAGGGATTAGGAGTGAGGGAGCTATATACTCGGGAGGTCCCTGAAAAGCTATTGGCTTAGGAAAAAGAGCTCAGATTTGATGTCAGGTGTCAGAAAAAATAAATTAGTTCAAATCCCACTTCTGTCACTTACTAGAGATGTGAAACTCTTTAATTACATGCATTGTCTGCAACACTCTTGTAACACAGTTTAGCTGTTAATTTCCCCCCAAAGTTCCCTGTCCCCAATGTACACTATACGACACAAGCTTAGGCAGAGTGGCGTAACAACCTTCTTATACTGAACTCATCTGAGTCCTTGCTCTAGTCCAGGGCCTTCCAGATGCTATAAGTTTCTCAAGCTCAGAGTTATTTCTTAACCTTAACAGATGCTAATATTGGTTAATTTAAAGAAATAACCATGGGAGTTATTTACTGAAAGATTCTACATGTTTATTAAAGATCCTGGATTTGAGAGTCCCTCAAGAAGACCTAGGGCAGCATGGAAGTCTGGTTGCTGAAGGCAGAGGCTTCCAAAACACCAGCACTTAATATTTTGACTTCTATAGGTAAATGTTGGGGCAGGGTAAGAAGGAAGGGTGGGAGCAAGGGAAGGAGAAAGAGAGAAAGATAGAAGGAGAGAACTAGCAGAGACACTAACCAAGAGTTCTGAAAGAATCTGAACCCCAAAAGTCGCTACTGAAAAAGGGAGAATTCTTCAAGATGTTAATCAGCTGTTGATGTGACCCAAGCTAAAAATCAGAAGAAGCTGTTAGACAGCTTCTTTAGGTAAAGTGTTGGCAGCCTTTTATCAATCCCTTCCAGAGGTAGGTGATAGAAAGTCTATAACTATTTACTCCCAGCCCTGCATCCCCTCCCTAGCCTGTAGAAATGCTAGGGACCTTTTTCACTGAGAGGTCAGGAAATTCATATTTTTCCCTGTTCATAGGTGGTGGAGGTCAGGGATGGATGACTTCATAAATTCTGGTTTGGTTTTAAACTCGAGCAAAGTTTTCGATCCTAGCACCTTCCAACAATTAGATACTATAGTAAAAGATGCTTCTTCATGATTCTTTCTGGCAAGATGCTGCATAATTAGTTTCACTACGTACACTGTCCCTGATCTTGTCCATGGGTGATACCCTTCGACAATTTAAACATCTATCCGAGTTTCACTTTCATGATCCAGCCTTAACTATGTTGCACTGAACCATCTTTTCAAATATTGCTGTCTCACTGTCTTTTGGGACCATGAGACTCTTGTTTCCTTTCCCAAGTCTCTGTGCATGTAGCCCTTGTCATGTCTCACCTGCTGAGCTTATTGTTGAATGGAAGCTCTGGATCCAGATGGCTATTCACTAGCACCAGTGGAGCAGAAAAGGCCATGTAATACTGGGTCCCAATGTGTGGAATACGGAAGAGACAGGAAACCAGATGAGGGTGTCATTAAGTTGGAACAATTTATTATGCATTCTCACCATTTCTTCCCTGAAATGAAGCACCAAACATACACCCATATACTCTCAGAAAACCACAGCAGAAACAAGTACTCATGAAAAGCATCTGGAGATGAAAATGTAAGGAGAAAATAGATTATTGGGGACTTGCATTGAAGATACTATGTTTGGGTTTCCACAAGAAACTTGCAAGTTCAAAGAAATTGTTCTCAAGCTCTCTGTACTCCATGGAGTAACAATATGGAATAATAAATTTTGAACACAAAGGGATAAATTTTTCAAAGGCCAAGGAATAGTTGCCAGTAATAGAATACTTGCCACTTAGAGAATCAGTCCACCCCAATTTCCAAAGTGTCAACTTAGCTTTGCAGCACAAGAAATGTAACTGTGGGCAAACATGTATCAGGAAATGCAGTTCAAAAGAATTATTACAATTATTATCAAAATTTAGGTCAGAGATTCACATCAGTCTAGGCCCTAGACTCTAGGTAAAATGGACACTAAACATTTAAAATGAGAGCTATATAACAAAAGGAAGCCAAGGCTCAACTAAAAAAAAGTATATTAATAATTAATTCCAGAGATAGTCCTTTGAGACAAGTATACCCATAGCTATTTGTAAGAATAACAATAAATTTCTATAACCTTTCCAAGAAACAATTAGGTACATACATCATAACCATGAAGATATTTATATTCTATCCACAGTTATATTCAGAAATTACTAGAAATGCTTTCATTATATATTTGAATGAGATTACATAGAAACAGCCTAAAGAAAAAGTCTAAAAAGAAATATTTATATAAATTACAGCAAGGTCACAAACAATTAAAATGATGACTTGTATAAATATTTAATGACATAGAAAAATAACTATAATATTAAGTCACAATAACAGGATACTAAACTATAGAGCAGCCATATTTCAGAAATTGTGAACAATAAAAAATCATGTATATGTGCGTATCTCAAATATATTAAGCAAATAAGTTTATACCAATAAATATATACACATACCACTTATATACTCAAACATATATTCATATATCCATAAATAAATATATTTATAAGTATGAACATATATTCATTTACATACCCAAATCCTCTGCCATATATCCATAACAACTTTGAGACTGAGCAAATATTTAGAATAAAAATCTCCATTTATATAGTGAAAGTCATACAGTGTTGTATAGTATAGTAGAGTACAGGCTCCAGAATCAGACTATAAGGGTTTGAATTTTGACTCTGCCATTTGTTACCTTGAAAATAGTATTCAAACTCTCTATACTTTTAATATGAGGCTCGTTATACTATTATACCGTAGACTTGATTATATATGCATATATATATCCCTTAGAACAGTCTCTGGTATGTAGTAAGTACTTTATAAATGTTTTTCATATACATTAGTCATTAACAGTTTCACATGTTTCCCAAGATGGCATGCTTATAACTCTGTTTAATGAATCAGCTTACCTCCAATCCATATACAGGCCATGCTATTGCATAAAGTGAAGGCTACTAAGCTAAGCACTGAGGAAGAGATTCTGCTTTCTGATACCAAGTCCATGCCCTAAATAAACTCCCCTTTCCTATGGCATAAAATAAACACTAAGAATATCAGAGGATAAAAAAGAAATCTCTTCTCTTCCTAAATAAAGGAGTAGAAAAACCTTGCTTAATAAAAGGCCCCTAATGTTGGAAGTCAGAAACTCAGTAAAAAGCAAAGAATTCTGGAAAAAAATAATTCTTGAGTAGAGCAAAATGGATCAGAGATGTTACATAAATTTTATATTAGAAACTGACTTTATTGTTATTTATTCTACAGAGGAGTTAAAAAAACTTCAGCTTACCAAGTAACTTTCATTTAAGGTACTTAAATCCATAGCCAGAGTCATGAAGCTCGGAGAACAATTTTTGTCATCAGAACACAATCCCTTAAATATTTCCTGTTTACTTTTTGTCCTTCAATATTCTTTTTAGTGTTAACGAATGAATATTTTTGGAATGTTCCAATAGATTTTGAGAATTCTGTACCTAAGGATGCTGTGTTTTATTACTGAAGAGAAAGCAAACAACTATAGTCTGGGGGAACTTTATAAATCTGTTTGCAATGAACTTAGAAGACAAGTAACATGTGAAGTTACCTATTCCACTTACATGTCTTGAAGGATTTTATTTTTTTTATTTTTTATTTATTATTATTATTATTTATGTCTACAGCACTTGGTCTTCCTAGGTGGTCTCCCATTGAAATATTCACCAGGCCCAACCCTGCTTAGCTTCCGAGATCAGACATCGGGCTTGTTCAAGGTGGCATGGCTATAGACCATGGACCGTGACCTCGCTGGGCATGAACCCAGGACCTTCTGCATGTAAATCAGATGTGCTAACCGCTACACTATAGAATCATGTCCTGGAGGATTTTAAATTAATCTAATGGTTATATAGACTTAGTCCTATTTTTCATGTTTATAAAAAGTGGACTAAGCTAGTGACTTTCCCCTCTAGAAAGCATTAGGTAATACTGGAGTGTAGTGGCAAGATCTGCTTCTACTTTTTGCCAGGCGCACTTCCTTCCACTGAAATCTGTACTTTTTCTGTGAGGCTTGGGTGAAAGAAGAGACTAATCAATATTTGAAATTCTAAGTATAATTGCAAAGCTTTGTAGTAAGAATATACCACTGAGTTTTCATACAACATAGTTTAAAATATACTAGGTTCACTTTCAAAGTATATCTTGTGCTATGTGGAAAACAGATAGGGTAGAATCAAACAGGCGTGAATTCAAATTTTGCCTCTGTTTTTGCTTCCAGACGTAAGGGAGTGAAATGGACTGGATTTCCTCTCCTTCTTCAAAAAATCTAACACAGCAGACACAATATATGAAACAGTAATTTAAGTCCCTGGAAAATAGTCAGACAGTGACATCAGAGGCAAAGGAAACCAATGAGTGAGCCCTATAATTAACTCACTACTTGGAAGAAAATTACCACAGTCGTGGGTCCATTCACCACTGTATTAAAAGCTGTACTAATCCCACCTAACAAAGCTTAAAGCCAAGCATTGAAAAGATCAGAATATAATATATATTACATATATATATATATATACACACACATATGTGTGTGTGTGTGTGTGTGTGTGTCAAGTGAGAATTTTAAACTCTTAAAAAACATTTTTTTTAAATGAAGGTAAAGACATTTTTAGATATACGAAAGCTGAAAGAACTCATTACCAGGAGAATTTCACTAAAATAAATATTAAAAGAAGTTCTATCAGAAGGAAATGATAGCAGATAGAAATCTGGACCAATACAAAAGATCAAAGATTTAAAAAGATTGATGTGGTTAAAATAAAACATTTCTTATATATCACTTTAAAAGTCAAGAGAGTTAAAAGAAAAATATATGGCCATAAGTTCCTTATACTGTTGCTGAACTAATATAATATTATCTGTAGATAGACTATGATATGTTAAAAATGAATACCATAGAACTTAAAGGAACCAATATAGAAATACACATATGCGTGTACATGTGTGCATGCACACACACACATACACTCACACACAACCTAGCCAGGTAGCCAAGGAGATGAGAGATGAATAGGTGGAACATAAAGGACTTTTAGGGTGGTGAAACTATCCTGTATGTTACTATAATGGTAGATACATGTCATTACACATTTGTCATAACCCTTGTCTATAACTCAAAAAGTGAATCTTAATGTAAGCTATAGACTCTAGTTAATAATAATTGTGGGTCCAGGCCTGGCAGGTCCCAGGTCTGACTGTGATCTAGGCTTGTGGCTAGGAATAGGACCCCAGATTTAGAATGTTACATTAGTGTAGTAGGGCCACTGCACATAAAATATGTAAACATGCTTCAGTTTATTGTATCACGCATGTATGGCTGAATGCCATTATTGTATTCTGCTATGTGTGGAATCATGCAGTCCCCTAGAGAGCAAAAGGGGATCACATTAAGAGGAACAGGAGAAGTGCATGCGATACTGTGCTCCCCACAATAAAGTTGGTGCCTGCTATTTCATTCTCATGTCAGCTTTTTGTGCATTCTTCTACCTGGGTGTCTCACCATCAAACCTTCCCTTGTCGATCAACTCGACGCTGATACTTGGCATAGTTGGCGGGATGAGGTGTTAACAGCCCCCAGTGCTCCGGATGGTTCCCAGGTGGAGGAGACCCAGGTGGAGGACATATGGCCCCATGCCTCTCAGTGGTACCCGTGGCCACATATCTGGATACATTGATGTCCCTGGAGGATTGGGATGCAGTGAAGCTGCATCTGGAGGATGTCTGGAAAGCCCTGGAGATGTTGGAGCCAAATGTCCAGACTGCTTACTGGGAGGCAGTGGGTCGGGTGCCCTGGATGTTCCTAGCAGTGCTGTGGCAGGCCAGCCTGGAGGCTCAGGATCAGGCTCAATGGGTGCAGCAGCTACAACACCAGGAAAAAGTGCTGAAAAGGCAGCTGGCAGCAGCGAAACATATGCTGCAGGACCCTGAAGGGTCGTTGCCATCATCCCAGTCTGGGAGCCCGCTGGCAACACCAGGGCAGGCTCAGCCAGTGATACAGCAGCAGATCAAAGTGGAAAAGCCATTGGCCCCAGGGAGCGGGGTGGAGAGCAAGCTGACAGCACCCCCTACATTAAAAAGCAAACCACCTTGATCCAGTACAACCCCGTGGGACTCTGGGACCTGAGGAAACAAGTATGGCAGAGAGCGGGGAAAACGGTTCCATGGTGGCTGCTTCAGTTGTGGGATGACAGGGCCAAAGGGACTGAATTATCTCTGGAAAAGTTGGTTCAGCTGACCTCCATAATGGTGATACCACCTCTTAGACAGCACCTCCAGAATGTGGCGTGTTGGACACAAGGCGCTAGCAGTCACTCCCTAATTAACTGGCTCATGTCAGCTACATGGACAGTGTGGGCCAACTGGGGAAGCTGTCAGAGATGGTGAGCAGATGGACCATGTACTTAGATCTGGTCCAAGTAATCTGGGAAATGGGCACGAAACAGGTGATGTTTCATACCCAGTATACAAACTCCGATGAAGAAGTATTTACAACCAGTATAAAGGGCTTGATTTTGACTTTTGGCCCAGCAGGTACTTTTGGAACCATGGTGGCACTGCTGGCCCCTTATATGGATAGGCAGATCCACGAGGTAACGTCTGCTATGGCTAGGTTGGGGGAAGTGGAAGTGAAATGCAAGGAGTGTTCCACCCAAGTGCCCTACTGCCCACTGCACTCCCAGACCAGCCAATGCACGGAGGGAGGCATGGTTGAAAAGCAGAAGTAGAGCAGCACTCAGCCCATTGGGCTGTAAGAGTGCGCTGCAGGCAAATGCGTTTTAATCTTGCAGCAGGGGTCACTGCAGAAAAGATTGGGCAGCAACCTAATGAAGTGCTGCTACCACTGTGGAATCAGCTGCACCCCTGCCCGCAATTCACTCCTATTTCCGGGAAAGCCACAATCCGTGAGATGCAGCTGGCCAATTATCTCCCTGATTAGGGATCAGGCCCAGGGCCTTCGGTTTGCAGGGGAGCCCATTGACCTGAGGCCGCATGTGAAACTGACGATATATTGGTCCCCTCACAATATGCAGAGGGTATTAGGCCTTGTGGACATGGGTGCTGACAGCATCATGCTTTATGGGAATCCAGACAAGTTTCCCAGGCCCACTGCAACAATAGAAGGCTATGGGGGTCAAATCATTAGCACACGTCAGGTCCCTGTGACACAAGCATACATATCTTCCACACAGAGGTATATTTTTGGGATCAATATTTTGCAAATACGACTGCTAGTGAATTACGCCTTCACATCTGGGTAGTGAAACTATTATCGGGGGACATCCACACCGTGCCCCACTGGTGTTGCCTCAGGACACCCGGATAGTGAACACAAAACAGTGTCATGTGTCAGGAGGCCATGAGGAAAGAGGGTATACAATAATGGAGTTGGAAAAAGCTGGTGTTATTTGTCCTGCTCATAGCCCGTACAACTCTCCTGTACGGCCAGTGAAGAAGCCTGACAGCTCCTGGCGCATCATGATTGACTATTGGGAACTGAAAAAAAGTTGCTGCGAGGCCAAATGTCATGGACCTTATGGACCAGTTGTCACATGAACCATTATGTGGTGGACTTGGCAAATGTTTTTTTTCTCTATTGCCATAGCTCCAGAAAGTCAAGAACAGTTTGCCTTCACCCGGGAAGGGCAACAGTGGACATTCTTCGTACTTCCCTAGGGCTATCTGCACAGCCCTATCCTGTGCCATGGTCTCATGGCTTAAGATTTAGCCACATGGAAACAACCACCCACAGTGCACTTGTATCACTACATTGATGATATAATGCTAACCTTTGATTTTCTTACAGAACTAGAAGCAGTGGCAACCAGCCTGCAAGAAGCTCTCGCCGACTATGGTTGGACAGTCAATGGAGACAAGGTCCAGGGACCTGGGTTCTCTGTTAAATTCTTGGGAGTTGTCTGGTTGAGTAAGACAAAAGTAATGCTAGAGCTGGTGATTAATAAGGTACAGGCATATCCCCTACCTGAGACTGTGAAGCAGCTCCAAACCTATTTGAGACCACTGAGGTGGAGAGTATTCATTCGCTATTTAGCCTCTTTGATGCAACCCCTACACCATCTAGTGAGATGGGATGCACAGTGGGATTGGACCCCTGAGATGGAAGAGGCCTTTAAGGCTACAAAGCAAGCTGTAACACAAGCCCAAATTCTATGTGTTGTAGATCCCCCTCCCATT
>NW_006431288.1:4718549-4731799 GCF_000325575.1 Pteropus alecto | reverse complement strand
GTAGATGATACAGGGTTTGTATAATGGAGCTTGCGGCAGAAGCATGGTTCCCAGAAGGTACCAATAGGCTTTTGGTCCTAGTTATGGAAAGGTGCGGAAGAGCAGTATTCTCTGATAGAGAAGCAACTGGCTACCATATGCAGCCCTCCTGGTGAAGCCATCACTGGCCCTAATCCCATAATTGTGCAGTCCACATACCCCTTGGAGGGGTGGCTGCAGTATTAAGGGAGACTCCTTGTATGGAAATTGCACACACCCTTACGCTGTCCAAGTGGAGGGATATACCTGGAACAGCAGGCACAGTTCTCTAAGAGTCCCCTGTCAGGTCAACTGCACCCCTTATTGGGATCAGTGCAGTTCTAAGCAGAGCTGCTGGCAGAGCCTGCTGAAATGGGAGACATACTGAGTCCCTATGCAGACAGTCAGATTCCCATCCCTGAGGATGTCTGGTACACAGACAGCTCGTATCATGGAACAAGTAGTGAAATGATCGGGGCTATCATTGACATGGGCGCAGGCACAAGTTGCCGTGTCACAATGCCCCTGGTGTGCTGAGCAGCACCCAGAGAGATGGCGAGTATAGAGAACTCCAGAGGTGGTGTCCTGCGGGGCTAAGCCACTCTAGGAATGGCAAGTGGACTGTGGGCCCAAGGTAGCGCCCTCCGGGCCAGATTGCAGGCTGCACTGCAACCCTGAAGAGGTGGAGTGTGGGTCCCAGGCCTGGAGGATTCCAGGTCTGGCTGAGATCCAGGCTCATGACTAGGAATAAGACCCCATATTTAGAATGTTACATTAGTGTAGTAGGGCACCTGCACTTAAAATATATAAACATGCTTCAGCTTATTGTATCATGCATGTATGGCCAAATGCCACTCTGCTATGTGTGGAGCCATGCGGTCCCCTGAAAAGCAGAAGGGGAGCACAATAAGGGGAACAAGAGAAGTGCGTGCAATACTGCAATCCCTGCGATAAAGTTGGTGCCTGCCGTTTCATTCCCATGTCGGCCTTTTGTGCATTCTTCCAACTGGGTGTCTCACCATTGAACCTTCCTTTCTCGATCAGCTCAGCGCTGACAATAATGTATCAATATTAGCTCATAAATTACCATTGAAGTGATAACAAAAACAAGCTGTGAAAAAAATGGGAAACTGCTAGGGGGATAGTGAGGAGTATAAATGAGACTTCTTTGTACTTTTCACTTGATTTTTCTGAAAACCTAAAACTTCTCTAAATGAAATCTGTGTTTAAAAAGTTTTGTACCTTGTCATGATTTCAGGGGGAATATTCAATAAAGGATCATTTCTTTCTTCTTATCATCCAGCCCAATGAGTTGATTGTTAATTTTAATTTGAAGCTATTGTCAGAGATAATGATTCCTTAAGTTTTTTATTAGTAGCTCTCTAGACTAATATCTTTTGAGGTCCTTATGGCTTTGATTTGATTCTGCTTTTATAGGATCTATTCTAACCAAGCTTTTATTCATTACTTAATTAGTGGATAAGGAGAACAGGTGTTCCATGTTGAAATGCCCAAAGTTGTTCTTTCCACTTAATTGAGGACTTCTCACAGATGGGCATCCTTATGGAACCTTGTTAGACTCAGTTCTAATTGGGAAATTTAGACACCTAGTTGATAATCAGTCATACAAGTGATGTGCTTATCAATTGATGTTGTTAGTAATAATTATACCTTCTTTTTTCTGATTCTAGCCTGTCAATTATATTGTAATTGGTCATCTTTTTTGTTTTGTTTCTATTTCCATAAGATGCTGCTAATCATATGAGTGGGTGGAAAATAAACATATTACATATGCCAATTAAATATCATGAGTAATTCATGCAAAGCCTTAGGTTCAATTCCTCTGAATGTTGTGGCATCTTATATACATGTAAAACACACACACACACACACACACACACACACACACACACACACACACAGAATGACATCCAAACTTTCTCTTGTCGCTTTTCCAAAAACTCTCCTTAATGGCATCAGATAAGATACTAATGTGCAGAGATCGCAAAGGCCCATTGTGAAGCAAGGATAATGTCTTTTTTAAACAGTTACAATAATTTAACAGAAGTCATGATAACATATTTGCATAAGGTGAAACACACTTAGAGAAGGGATCCCAGAGTAAAAGAAATCTAAAAAGTAATTTAGGGAGTAGTCAGCTGCTAGCAGAAGTCACTGAAGAAAACCAACAGATATAGGAAGAATGGCTTCCCTAAACCATTTGTTTACCAGAAGGGTGGGCTTCTCTGGTTTGATGAGATTTTCTGCCAGAGATCACTTCTCTGATTGTGGTTACATTTCAGAGCCAGAAGAAAATAAAAGGCATGAGATCAGTACAAACAATAGAGAAACCTAATGTCAGCCAAGCAGAAAAATATAAAATAAGATCAGAGCAGTTCTCTTATTATAAAGCAGAGACAATGCTGAAAATAATGGATTCAAGTTAGGACTCAATTACTAGGGAAAAAAATAATAATAATAATGTCCAAGGATTGGAAATAACCTTTTCTGGGATAATCTTGTTTTATTTACTTTTTCTCTAGTGAGGTTCGTTTTGTTCATCTCTTCCTACTGGGGTGAAGGCTATCTTCTTTTATAGACTGTCTTTCCTTCAAAGCACTAGACAATTAATTCTAATGGCCACTGTTGAGTGCTGAAAATTTCTCTAGCCCAGAGCAAGCCCCAACTATATGTTTATCATAGAAAATACAGGAAATTAGACTTGGCACTTAGCTTTATACATTCTTTTTTTCTGTTCCAAACAGGAAATTGGACATATATTCATTATCAAGAAAAAAGTCAAAAATATGTAGTCAACATCATTTAAAATTTTCTTGTTCTGACTTTACATGTATTTCATGAAGCTGGACCAGGAAAAAAAAATGTTTTGTGAACAGAACCAAAATTTGAACTGTGGTGAAGATTCATCATCACGAGAAAAAGTCAAGGCTAAGAATATTCCACCTGAGTGATGCCTCTGATTATTTAATGTCCTTGGCAAATGTAGAATAGAATACCACACCTGATTATATCCTTCAACAAAAAGTCATTCAAGATATCTCATTCACCATATGTCACAGTGCCTACAATCCATTCATTCAACAACCTTTCCTTTTATGGTTCCAACTATTCTTATTTAAAGGTAAATATCTTTGAGAAAGGGGTTCTTTTAAGGATTTTCTAGCTAAAACTTAGATATGTAGAGAATTACAGGCTGTGTCAACTAGCTGAGAACAGGTTACATTGGGAATAAAGTTCAGAGGATAGAAATATTAGCAAAAGTTCCAGATTAATTAATAAGGAAGAAGAAACTAGAGATCAGAATGGGATTGTCCCAAAAGACAAATGTCACCCTTTCATTATTTTGTTATAGACCTACAAAGTTATTTATCTTTCATTCATCTGTTCATACTATGATCAGGTCATCATATCTTTTCATAAAGTTCTCAGGAGAGAATGTTTTACTAAACTTAAGTCTCAGAAAATGAGGCATAAGGTCAGGAGGGACTGGTGGAAGGTAGGATTTTGGTAGAGGCGTTACTATAATGATGAAGGTCCATTAAATATATTATCCTTTCTTATGACCAATGAAAAATAAGCAAAATATTTGAATAGATACTTTACAAAACACAATATAAAAACTGACAATATGAACCTGAAGGAAACTCACCATTATTAGTCATCAGAAAAATGTGAATTAAAACTACAATGAGATAACATTTCACACCCTCATCGAATGGCTAAACATAAAAGACTGGCAATATCAAGTGTTGGATTGGATTTGGATTTCCTGGATCCCTTATACATTGCCGCTGGGGTATAATATGGTGCAACCATTTGAAAAACCAATTTGGCAGATTCTTATAAAGCCAAACATAGGCTTATCATATGTTTATATGATACCCAGCTATTCCACCCCTAGGTATTTATCCAAACAAAATGAAAACATTTAACACAAAGACTTGAACATGGATGGTTTTAGAAGCTGTATTAGTTTTATTTTTTATGGCTGGTATAATAAATTCTACAAACTTGGTAGCTTAAAACAATACAAATTTATTCTCTTATAATTCTAGAGGTAAGAAATCAAAAATCAATTACATTGAGCTAAACTCAAGGTTTAGGCCATGCTGGTTCCTTTAAGAGACTCTGAGGGAATAATCTGTTTTCTTGCCTTTCTTCAGCTTCTAGCAGCTTGCCTTGTTTCTTGGCTTATGGTTTCTTACTTCATCTTCAAAGCATTTCAATCTAATCTCTGCTTCCGTCATCACAACACCTTCAACACCCTTCAACACAACACGCTGTGACTCTTCCTGATTCTCTCTTATTAGGACCATTGTGATTATGCAGTTCTACCTGCATAACTTAGAATAATCTTTCCATCTCACAATCCTTAACTTAATCATATCTGCAATGTCTTTTTTGCCATATAAAGGAGCATTCACAAATTCCAGGGGTTAAAACATGAACATCTCTGGGTGGAAAGGGTGCATTATTCAGCCTACTATGAAAGCTTTATTTATAATGGCTCATGTCTATTAAAAATAAATAGATAAACAAAATATATGTTTATAGAATGGAATGCTATCCAACAATAAAAAAATTAATATATGATTCATATTAAACATGGATGAATCTCACATACTGAGTGACAGAAATCAAATATTAAAGATTTCATACAGTATGATTTCATTTATATAAAGTTATAATAGAAAAAACTAATTAGCAGTGAGAGAAACCAGATTATTGATTATTTAGGGAGAAAATTTGGGGGTGTTTTTCCATTAGAATGCACAAGAGAAATCTCTGAGAAAAATGGAATTTGATTTTTAACCTGACAAGGTTGTATACACTTGTCAAAGTAATTAAATTGTATATATAAAAACTATAAATTGTATTGTATGTAAATGATATCTGAATTATATTGACTAAAAATAAAAATAATTGGTCTGTTTAACTCTTCCCTATTTATTTTGTTCCTCTCACCAGTGGACTAATTAAAAGGAAAAAGTATTCTAGCAGAGTAGATGAAACAGAGTAAGCCAAAAAGATCTATGATTCTCATGGACTACCTTATTCTGAATTCTCGTACATGTCAATAAGCAGTTTTAATTATCTGGTTCTGATCAAGGGCTACTTATTTCCCTTAGAGGATAGAATAGGTATATCTGGGGGAAGAGGTAGCTATAAAAATTTAAAACAGAAAACTATAAGTAGATCCTAAAGATATTTTATCCATTCAGAGATCTTCTTTAAGAGTTAGGAGGTGGGAAGAGAAGAGTAAAGCAGTTGTTCTCCATTTATAACATCTTCTACTCCTTGACCAAGCACAAAGTTTCCCAGGGCACATCTTTGTGGCTAGCATAGGAGGAAGGATTCCTGGTCATTTGCTATGACTTGGAAGCCAACATCACTGCAGGCCACCTCCCAAGGGCTCTGCATTTCTTTCTTTTCTTCTCTCTGTTCTGTCTTTGACTTGGTCTTTTGTTTCTACTCCTTAAGTTATTTGAACTGCTGCATCTATAGCTTCTTTAATATATTTGGGACAGTATAGGCTGAGATTCACAGAACCTTAGCAAAGTCCAAGTTTCCCTGGTTTTCCCGGGAGAGTCACATCCAAGGCTAAGAGTCTGAAAGCTAGAAAGAGCTACTATGGGGATATTCAGCTCTAGGCAGTTGCCATCAACCTTGCTTCCCTTGCCCAGGCACTTGGGGATGTGGAGAAAGGGTAGCATCGAAAAGGGTTATGACGCTATGTAAGAGAGACATGTGACAAATCATTTTGCATTATTAAATATTTTGACAAATTCAGCAACAAAAATGTTTTAAAATAATTATCTGTGGAAATATCACTATAGAATATGCAACCATGTAAAAACTGTGATGTTGTTACTGTTGCAAAGAAATCTCTTTAACTTAATCCAAATAATTCCACTGAGAAAAGGGATACATGAGTACTATGGAGAGAACTATGCTTCTGCTCTAGAAACTTTTACAGAAGGACAGAATTAGACAGTGCAGATGTTGATTTCATTTTCTGGATTAAAATGTGTCAAGAAGCTCAGAATGGATCAATACCCAAGGTATTTGCATCCCAGCAGGTTCATCAGTCAAAAATGAAGTATGACTGGTATCAAACATAATCTCAAGTAATCATTACACTTACGATCAAGAATGTTCAGAAGAATGATGTAAATGTGGAATTTACAGGAAAGAAAAAAGAGTTGTCTGCTTTAAAATAACAATAAGGGAATACAATAAACAACTCTAGAAACATATATTGAGAAATTAGATGAACTTGATCAACTCCTCACAATGCACAAACTTACCTAATATGAAGTAGATAATTTGAAAAAGCTTTATAATTGTTTAAGAAATTAAATTCATGCTTTAAAATTCCCTAAAATGAAATCCCCAGGCCTAAATGATTTCATTGAAGAATTCTACCAAATTTTTCAATAATTAAGACCATGTCTACATAGTCTTTTCCAGAAAATACAAAAGAAGAAACATTTCCTAATTTATTTTACAAAGTAACATCACCCAGATACTGAAATCAGACAAAAATAACACAAAAAGTACGTTAGTAAGCAAGAAAGAATGAAAGTCACATAATTGTATCAAACATTTGGCAAAATTCAGCATTAATTAAATTTATGGAAAACTACTCAGAAATCTAGGAATAGAGAGAAACTTCTTCAATTTAATAAACATTATCTATAAAATAGCTTAAATACTTACAACTAACATTATACTTAAATATGAAAGACTTTACACTTTTCCTTTATTATCAAGAACAAGGCAAGAATGTCCATTCTCATTCATCTTATTTAACACGGTGTTGGAACTTCTGAACATTGCAGTAAGTCAAGGAAAGGAAATAAAAGTCATTCAGATCAGAAAGGAAAACAAAAACTCTGTTCGGATGACAACAAAAATTTAAAACACAATACCATTCAATCACCAAAAAAAACCATGAAATAATTAGGTGTAAATCTAATAAAACATGTATGCAAATTGTATATTGGAAACAACAAAATACTAATGAAAAAAATCAAAAAAGGTCTAAAATAAATGGAGACTAGCATCTTTCTGAATTGAAAGAAGTAACATAGTAGAGATGTCAATGCTCCCCAAATTGATATACAGGTTTAATACCATATCTATCAAAATCTCAACAATATGTGTGTGTATAAACAAATTATTTTAAAACTTATGTGGAAATACAAAGATACTAGAATAGCTAAAATATTTTGGAAATATAAAAATAAATGGGATGAGTATTCTACCTAATAGTAAGGTCTACTATATATCTACAGTAATCAAGAACTGTTACATTGGCAGAGGGATAGACACATAGATTAATAAACAGAAAAAAGAACACAGAAATAGAACCTCATAAATATGCCCAATTTACTATTAATGAAGTTTCAAGAGCAATCCAATGAAGGAAGGGTAGGTAGTCTTTTCAACAAATGATTCTTGAACGATGGAATTTCATTAGGCAAAAAAATAAACAAAAAAATAAATAAACTTCAAACTCACACTTTATATAAAAATTAACTGAAAATAAATCATGGCTTTACCTGAGAAATGGAAAACTAAAAATTTCAGAAGAAAACAGAAATTTTTCAGGAGATAGTTTTTGGTAAAGAATTTTTAGATATGACATCAAAATGATTCTATGAAAGGAAAAAAAATCAATAAATTGGGCTCCATCAACATTTAAAACTTTTACTGTGAAAAGATCATGTCAAGAAGAATAAACAGACTGTGAGAAAACATTTGTAAACTACGTATATCATAAGAACTAATATCTAAACTATATAAAGAACTATCAAAACTCAACAGCAAAATTAGAAATGATTTAGTTAGATGATGGACAAAAGATATGAAGAGAAATTTCACTGAAGAAGATATACACATGGAACAAAAGCACATGAAGAAATGTTCATAATAACTTGACATCATAAAAATACAAAATAAGGCCACAAGGTGATATTGCTGCACACCTATAAGAAAAGTTAAAATTAAAGATAATGACAATACCAAATGCTGTTGAGCATTTACAGAAACCAAATGTCTCGCATATTTCTGATAGTTATGTACCACAGTTTAGTCATTCAGTAAAATAGTTTGGATTTTAAAAATTAACATATACTTACAATATAACACAACAATTGCTCTCCTAGGCATTTAACCCAGAGAATTTGAAAACATATCCACACAACAACCTATATACATAATTGCTTCTATCAGATTTATTTGTAATAGCCAAAAAAGCTGAAGAGAGCCAAACTATCTTGCAGTAAGTTAATGGTTTAGCAAACAGTAGTTCATACCATGGCATACTACTGAGGGATAAAAAGGAACAAACTACTAATACATGAATCCACTTGGATGGCTCTCAATGGCACTGTTCTGAGTGTATGAAAACCAGTCTCTAAAGGTTATATACTGTTTGATTCCATCTACATAATAACATTCTTGAAATGAGAAAATTATAGATCTACAGAACAAATTAGTAGTTGACAAGTACTAGGGATTTGGGGGGTCACAAGGGCTGGTTGTAACTGTGAAGTAATAACACAAGAGAAATCTTTGTGATGATGAAACAGTTCTGTATTTTGATTGCAGTGATTATTAAACAAACCTACACATTTAATAAATTAATATAGAATTATGCACAAATTCTGAGTCCATTTTCCTGGTTCTAATATTGTGTATAGTTATATAAAATGTAACCTTTGGACAAATTGGGAACATGGAGCCTTTCCATATTAGCTTCACTATTTTCTGTGAATCTATGGTTATTTCAAATTTATTTTAAATCTACTCCATGAGTCAAATGGAGAATAATATTGACACAAAGAGTGAGTATATCTAGTTTTAATATACTTTAATATCTCAATTCTTAATAAAGCCAACTAGTAGGGCACATCGAACAAGTATTAGGTAATAGATCCCCAGCCACCAATTCCCTTAAAGCATCTTTTAGTGAATAACAATATATTCTAGACACAAGAAAAGTAAGTATAATATACATTGGTCACGGATCTTTAGAAGAATGTAATATAGCACAACTGCCAAACCTGGAAGAAGCTGTATTACAAAACAACAAGCAGACTGGAGCTTGTGGAATTGGGGATCTGTCCAATGTGCTTAGGCTCAGCATGATTGAAAGGTCTTATTTGCAGCATATTTTATGACCCAGTGTGGTGCAGAAATCAAGACTTTGTTCAAATTGAAAATAAAAATGAGCACCAGGGTCTGAGAAAAAATGTTTTCAATGAAAGGAAATGACTTTCTTTGATCTATGGGAGTCAAGAGGGAGAAAGGACATGGAGGAAAAAAAGATGGTTTCCCCCAAGCTTGGATTTCACTGTGTATTTATAGATTGCTAATAAATTCATTAAGTTATTGTTGCATGTGTATACAGATTGTGGATTTTTCAATCTTATTTATGCTGTAATTGTTTTTACCTGCTTCAATGCACATTTTTGAGAACATGCAAATCACGTGCCCTTGCTACCTGATTCACCTCCTACATAAATCCTACCATTTTTATCTCTCTTTTCTTTTCTTTCTTATCCTCCTTTCTATCTTCTCTCAAGCTTATTATTTTCCTCCTTCTGTATCCTCTTTCCTTTCTCCCTCTTTCCTTCTCTCCCTGCTTCCTTTCCACCTTTTCCCCTTCTCATTTTTCTCCATCCTCACTTTCCGGCTTGTAAATATCCTTGTGCTCTCACTTCTTGACTTTATTCTGTCTGGTCATGTAGTAAAGATAGCTTTGGTGTTGTGTATTTCTCACACATTACGACTCTATCTGAGGTCAGTGAGAACTGAGGACTGAAATTCTTCAAGGGTACAATAAGGTTAGGAGGAGAAAAAAGTCACCTTTATAAAGTCCTGAGATTCTTCAGTCTGGCAGATTCGTTACTTTAAGAAATGATAACTGATTTGTATCTAAAGTGGCAAAGAGTTATTTAGATCATGTCCTTTACCTGTCAGCAGACAATATCTCAGGCAACGTCAAAGATGAGGCAATGTTGTTGGTGCCACTGGTAGTTTCCAGTTTGCCGCTTCAATGTATATTCTTGTTTAGGAAACCAAAAGTGTTTAAGACTAACATCTAATTTTTCTATTTTTGAATGACTTGCTGCACTTTTGACTATCTGTGTCTCCAATTCTTTCTTGGATACAGAGAATTGCCATGGATAAAGGTCAGCCTCCTTAAAGTCTGCAGTTGCTCAGTTAAAAGTCTGTGGTTTTGGGCCCTTGGTACAATGGTGGGCCAGATCCCAGATTGCCCTGAAATTAGTATAACACATCCATGTGAAAATCACAAATATGGTTTCCCTTGGGCCTTCAGTTCAAGCTGCCTGTATGCTGAATCTGCCGTCCTCTAGCTTCCAGATTCCAAAGAGTCTGCACAAACTATGCTCTCTTCTCTCCTATTCACTGCTTTTCAGTCCAAATGATCACAAACACACAAGGGTGATTTCAAACAGTTCTTTAAGACCCTGGAATTAGACGTGGATAGATCTTATTTAAATTTTAATCTGGAAAGCTTCTAGACTGACAAAGGTAACAAAAGAGGCACCACAAGAGATGCTTGTATATACATAATTGATGCCTTGTGTGCATAAAATTTGCCAGGAATTGAAATATTTCTTATTATTATGAAATTGAGAAGCATACAGATAGTGCATTTCAATTCTATTACATAAACAGGCAAGGACACAAGGGTCCAGAGAAGCATAAATGTTTGCCCAAAAGTGTAAAATGAGGCAGCGGCTTCATTAGGAGTGACCCAAGTCTACTAAATTTTGGTCATAGATCCTTTTCATCACATTATGGTAAGCCATTTTCTCTATAAAAGTGATGATGCTTATTCATTCACTTAAGAAACTGAAAACCAGTGAAAAATACATGATTATAATGTGCGGGATATGATATGAAGGATAAAGTCTGGGTGTTGTAGGAGAGAACAAAAGAGGTGCCTACTTGCTTGGATGGCTAGGAATGCCCTCTCTGAGGAGATGATCTGCCATATAAAACAAGAGAAGGAAAAATGAGGTTGCAGATCGGGGACCTGCGGGGCTGGGTGGTGAACTAGGACACCTCTCAGGTCATAGTGGGGGAAGTCGTGATAAAGGAATTCTTTCTTTTGTAAGGGATCTTTGGAAACGTGACAAAATGAGAGACGTCCTTGGATCTCTCCCCTTGAAACAACAATATGCTGAAAATCTAAAATTCAACAAAAACACCCAACTGCACATCAACATGTCTGAGTGTGGGAGCCGCATATTAGAGCTACCACAGGTCGAACCCCGGGTGTCGAGCAAAGATCTGGGAGAAATAAAGAAGCTACCTTGTGCAGCCGCCGGAGCTCCCCACAGGAGCAGGGGGAGAGGAGAAGGAGCAGCGAGTTTGTGGGATGAGTTCCCTGAATAGCCCTGCCTAGGACGGTTGTGAGCTTCCAGTGGCCAGCTGGCTGCCCGGCCCAGTCATCAGGCAGAAAACAGAGAAGTGGGTGGCAGAGAAACAACAGTTGATTTTTGTCTGCCCCGATTGCGAAACCGAGGCTGAGCCACAGCCCCCAACCCGCTTCCCAGAGGCCCCCGCTCCCCATATCCTACTCACTGCGGAGCCTCAGGGGAATCTGAGCAAATGCTACCAAAACTGTTGCTAACACTGACAGGGACTGAAACTGAAGGTAGCGAGAGGATTAAATGTCTACAAGAAAATTAAAAAGGCATTATTTAGGCTTTCTATAAAGCAGGGATCCAAGAGGCTTAGATGCCTCCTACTGGAAACCAAGAGAAAAGTGCCTTCTTTGCAGCAGGCTAAAGAGAGATCTTTATATAATAAATCTTCTTTCTGGAAAAAAAAATCAGAATACACTTCCATTAATGCCCAGGTGGAGAAATAGTCCACTAAACACCATGAACAACCAAGGTGACAAGCCATCTCAGAAAGAAAGAGAAGAATCTCCAGAAAATAAACTTACAGACATAGAAATATGCAACTTAAATGACAGAGAATTCAAGATGGTATTTCTGAAAAAATTCAGTGAGTTCCGAAACGAATCATATCAACGGTTTCAGGAATTGAAAACAAGTACACGAGCAGAGCAAGGAAATTGAAACCCTCAAAAAGAACCAAACAAATCTTCTAGAGATAGAAAACACACTGCAAGAGTTGAAAAATGAAATAGCAAGTTTGGGAAATAGAGTTGACCAAATGGAGAAAAGGATCAGCGATATCAAAGATATTAATCTAGAAATAAATCAGAAGGAAGAAGAAACCGAAGAATGAAAAATAATGAAAGAGAAATTCAAGAACTAGCTGATACCATCAGGAGAGGAAACATAAGAATAATGGGCATTACTGAAGGCGAGGAAAAGGAACAGGGACTAGAAAGCATTTTCACACAAATAGTTGACGAGAATTTCCCAAATCTAAGGAATGAGCTGGAGCTTGGAATTCAAGAAGTCAACAGAACACCCAATTATCTCAACCCAAAAAGGCCTTCATCAAGACGCATTGCATTAAAATTATCAAAAATCAATGACAAAGACAGAATTCTCAGGGCAGCCAAGGAGAAAAAGAAGATGGTAACTTATAAAGGTAAACCTATTAGATTATCCTCGGACTTCTCAGTGCAAACCTTACAAGCCAGAAAGGAATGGAATCAAATATTTAAACTATTAAGTGAAAGGAACTACCACCCTAGAATAATGTATCCAGCTAAGCTCTCCTTTAGATATGAAGGAGAAATTAAGACCTTTCCAGACATACAAAAATCGAGGGAATTCTCCACTATGAGGCCCGTACTACAGGAAATACTGAAAGGGGTCAGCTTAGCTAAAACAAAATGAAAAAAAAATTACATAACTAAGAGTAAGGTGACTAACAGACATATAAAAGCAGAGAATTGAAAAAATAAGAGAATTGCTATAGCTAGATAGTAATGAACATTGAGCTTACATAGTGAGAAAATGAGACAACAGTGACTGAAAAGGAGAGGAATCAAAGATCCAAATTCACAAAGAGAATGGAGATGAGGCTCACTAAGAAGAAAATGGACTACTATAGATATATAATATCCTCTACGTATTCTTAATGGTAACCACACGCCAAAATTACAGAAGTGAAGTATATAACATAAAACAGGAAAGAGGGAAAACTCACAAAACCTAAACAAACAAACAAACAAAAAAACAAAG
>NW_006431288.1:4705535-4715165 GCF_000325575.1 Pteropus alecto | reverse complement strand
TCTATCATATGATCCAACTATCCCTCTACTGGGTATTTACCCTAAAGACTTGAAAACCCATATCCAAAAAGATATTTGCACACCAATGTTCATTGCAGCTTATTCACAGTGGCCAGGACATGGAAGCAACCAAAGTGTCCTACGATAGATGATTGGCTAGAAAGGCTGTGGTACATTTATACAATGGAATACTACTCAGTCATAGGAAGAGATGAAATACTGCCATTTGTGACAACATGGATGGACCTCAAGATAATCATGCTAAGAGAAATAAGCCAGACAGAAAAAGATGAAAATCACATGATATCACTTGTATGTGAGACATAAACCTAAAAGCAACAAATGAGCAGGACAAACAAACAGAGACTCATGAACATAGACCATAGACTAGTGGTTACCAGAGGAATAGAGACTAGTGGGTACTAGTGGGGTGGTGGAAGATGGAGGAGGTAGACGGGATAAAAGGGGTCAAATATAGGGGCCTGAGGGAGGGTGAAGTAGGTAAAGAGAATCAAATATATGGTAGCTGAAGGAAACTAGACATTGGGTGGTAAACACACAATAGAATATACAGATGTCAAATTATAATGTACACCTGACAATTATACAATTTTGCTAACCAATGTTACCCCAATAAACTTAAAAAAATAAATTAAAAGAAAAGCAAGAAGACTAGATAAAAGGCATATGTGTCTGAAGGAATGACATGTTTCGAGTCCCAGAGGCAGGAGAATACTCTCTTTTCAAGAAACCAAGAGAAGGTCACTGTGGCTGGAATGCAACTAGCAGAGAAGATAGGGACACATGACAGGGTGGCCAAGGCAGGAGACAGCCATAACATATGAGGACAATTTACTAGGTCAAGGCTCCGGGGCTTTATGTGAAATGAACAAGGAAGCTACTGACAAATCTTAAGCAAAAAAGTAAATGGCATGTAATACATATTTTTAAAGGTGACTCTGGATTTTGTGTCAAGAAAGGAATTAAAAAGAGGCAAGAGGTATAATCAAGAAGAGAATTTAATAGGCTATTGTAATATCCAGGTGAGAGATGAGTGTGATTCTGACAGTGGCTGTGGAGGTAGAAAAGTATGCAGGGATTATAGATATATTTTAGAGGTAGAAATCAGAAAAATTACTTATGGTTTGAAAGTGAGAAGTAAGGGGAAGGAGGTGTCAAAATGACTCTTACATTTATGGCTTAGTGATTTCTGTCCTGAGATCTTACATTTCTGGCTTGGTATTATTTTCTGAGGTAATAAAAAATGAAGTAAGAACAGATTGATGAAAGGAAGACCTAGATTAAGGTTTCTATTTGTACAGTTTAAGTTGGGACAAAAGAGCTACTTAATTGAAACTGTCAGAGTCTGCAGATCAGTAGAGATGTCTGGATTAAAGGTGTGGCTCTGGGCACCACTGGCACGTGAATGGTCTAGATGTCACAGTGAGGGTGAGCTCACTTAGGGAGAGGCATGGTGTGAGACGCAGCTGTCCTCTTGGGCATGTTCTGCAAGTCTCAAGAAGTTTCCTTGTCCAACTCATTTCCTCTCTCATCTTTAAACAGAATACCAGTTATCACATTAGCACTGGCCTCTAGTCTTGTGGTCCATCAAGAACCTGCTAACCTACCTCAATCTTTCAAATACATTCGGGAAACAGGGAAGGAGACCATTACTTAACAATGATAATGACCTCCACCTGGCTGCAACAATCATTTTATTTAGGAAAAAAAAACCCTCACATTCCAAGCTGCTTGGCACATGAATGTGTTAATCACATTTGCATATGGTGCCCTATTTCAGATGACTTGAATATGATAACTCAGAGCAATCCATATTTATGATTTGAAAATTGCTGACTGAATAATTACACATTAAGTAACTTCTGTTTCTTTGTATATTATTGTTTCTAATTAGCAATGGGGGAAAATAAAGTCATCATTATTTATGGATACACTTTAAGCTTGGCACTTATATTGGGCTTACTATCTTCACATCAGTTCACTGCTGCTGCTGTGTTCCTCCTAGTGGCCTCACCAAGCTGGTCATCCTTGGAGCAGGAAAGTCCCAATCTCCTATCTCCCCCAGTGCTTCTCCTCTGCTCTCTTCCCCCATGTGTTTCTTCAGACTCTCCCACAAATTTCCACCCCTCTAATATCCCACTCAGAAGTCTCTACACCCTACATGTATTATCTCATGTGCCATAAAGGGAAAAATAAATCCTTAATTCTGAAATTATTAATATGCTGAAACTTTGCTACATGAAATTCTTATTGCTGGAAAGGATTATTCAGTATTTGGACCCTTTTTATGTTTGTTATTTTTGTTATGAACAAACATTTGCTGGGACATTTTTTTAAACACACTTTATTTTCCAGTTCTAGCCCTTTAGATCCATACATAGTAAACAATGAGTATTTATTAATATATAGAATGTATTTATTCAATTGCAAACAAAATGACCATAGAGAAATCAACTCAATAGATATTGTTCAAATATACTTGAACAAATCCTGTGCTAAAGCAATACACTCCACCACTTCCATGTTCCTTTCTATAATTGCTCTCAGTTATATGACATCTTCCTCCAAACTAACCAAACTCTGAGGCAAATGGTTAAAAAATTAAATTAAAAAAATTTTAAAACCTCTGTCTTACACAATAACCAACGTATAATAACCAACATATTTGGTTATCGTGTAACACATATATTCGGTTATTGTGTAATACATTTTATTTTTCTGAATCTTAAAGACTTTGGCCTAAGAAAATGGGTCTTAACCTAGGAGTTGCATCAGATTCATCTATAAAATTTTTAATAAAAATGTTTAAAAAATATATGTGCCTGGCCCCACCACCAGAAAATGGGATTTGGTGGACCTGAAGTGAGCCTTGGGCAGTAGGGTAGTTAAAAAGTTATGGGCATTTGGATTCAATTGGGAAAATATATTTGCAAGCAACACCTCCGATACGGGCCTAATATCCAAAATATACAAAGAACTCATACAACTCAATAACAACAACAATAAAAAAATGATCCAATCAAAAAATGGGCAGTGGATCTGAACAGACACTTCTCCCTAGAGGACATACAAATGGCTGACAAATATATGAACAGATGCTCACCATTGCTAGCTATTAGGGAAATACAAATCAAACCCACAATGAGCTACCATCTCACACCTGTTACAATAGCTATAATTAACAGGACAAGTAATAACAAATGTTGGAGAGGATGCAGAGAAAAAGGAACCCTCGGACACTGCTGGTAGGACTGCAAACTGGTATAGCCACTATGGAGAACGGTATGGAGGTTCCTCAAAAAACTAAGAATTGATCTACCATTTGATCCAGCAATCCCTCTACTGGGTATTTACACCAAAGATTTACTAAATCATATCCATAAAGATATTTGCACACCAATGTTCATAATAGCATTATTCACAGTGGCCAGGACATGGAAGCAACTGAAGTGTCCTACGACAGATGATTGGCTAGAAAAGCTGTGGTACATATATACAATGAAATATTACTCAGCCATAAGAAGAGATGAAATACTGCTAAGCGAAATAAGCCAGACAGAAAAAGTTGAAAATCACATGATATCACTTACATGTGGGACATAAACTTAAAAGCAACAAATGAGCAGGATAAACAGAGACTCACGGACATGGGCTATAGATTAGTGGCTACCAGAAGACTATAGACTAGTGGTTCCAGTGGGGTGGGGAGGAGGAGGGAGGTAGACAGGGTAAAGGGGTCAAATATACAGGGATAGGGGGAGGGTGAAGTGGGTAAATGGGATCAAATATATGGTACGTGAAGGAAATTGGACTTTGGGTGGTAAAAATACAGTAGAATATACAGATGTCAAATTATAATGTACACCTGAAAATTATATAATTGTATTAACCAATGTTATCCCAATAAACAATAAAAGAAAAAGTTATGGGCAATTTTGATATCCACTAAAATTGGGAAACTTTGGTAGTCTAGATGGGTCTCTAGCTTGGAAAATTGACTCACCATGGTTCAGGCTGTGCCAAGAGAAGTTAAACAGAATTTCTGAACATGGGATCAGGCATCACTGTTTCATTTGTTTGTTTGTTTATACTCCTCGGTTTGTTCCAAAGTACAGCTAATGTTTATAACTATTGGTTCACTGTAAAAGATCTCTAAAATCACTTATAATTCTTCCATTTTGAGAGCACAATTAAGATTTATTAAAAAAAAAAAACCTCAAATCACAAGTACATAAGAGGTGGGTCTGTCTTGTGGCAACATCTGAGGTTCTGGTGTTGAAATGGTGAACAGGCTATACAACATTTGCCTGTAGTCTCAGTTTCATCATTGTTGAAAACCAGAATCTCCCGTGGATCCACCTAATATTTTTCAATTCAGACTTACAAGCAGAGCTCCAGCTAATAATGCAATGGTGCATCACTTTCTTCTGCCATTGTTATCCTATGAATACATTTCCTTTAGAGAACTTAAAGTGCTTACTGGATCCTATCCCATAGTTTTATGTTAGGGCTTCTTACAAGTGATTCCAGCTTTATGCTTCACTGAGCCTACAGATCACCTAATGGGGATATGGAGAGAAAGACCCAGAGCCAGTTAGAAGCCCTCAGATAACTTGATGTTAGCAGACCAGAGCCTCCAAAGTGTAGCTATTAGATATTTATATATGATTTACAAGAAAAAAAAATAACATTCAGACAAACAAGCTGTGCCTTTCATATTCAATTCTAAATTATCATCTAAAATATTCCCAGAGACTGGGAGGAATATTAAGGTCATGAAGAACAGAAGCAGCTGTGAACTCTAAGAGGTGATAATCATATGACCAGGCTGGAGACTAGGCAAGGCAGGAGGTAATGAAAGACCTGGATTTCCTCCTGGGAGCATGAGGAAATGCAGCTACAGGGACAAAGACAGACAGGCCAAAGCCAGTGCCCTCCATCCAACACCTGGGTTTGTCAAGTCCAGAATTTGGAGGGGCTGGCTGTAACAATCGTGTCCATTTGGAAGTGGCTGCAGGGTTCAAGGGGTAGAAATGTGTAATGGTTATCTTGCAGAAGCCAAGGGTCTTTCACACTAACCTATGGCCTCTGTTAGCTCCCTGGGTACATGGAGTGCATGGACATAGAGGAGAAGGAAGAATGAACTACAATGCCTGAATCAGAGCTTCCAGAGGCACAGGTAGCATGGGGTGACAAGGATTTGTGGGAGAGAGTTTCTCTACTAACATACCTAGCATGACCTGGGATAATAGATCTCTCTATTCACCATATACTTCCCCAAAGCAAGACAATGATAACAATTATTTTCTAAAAAAAAAAAGTCACTAATACACAGTTATAATAATTTTTGCAATGAAAGTATCCTGTTTTTTATCTTCTACACAAGGAGACAATATATAAGAGACTGGAATGTTTCACACGAGCTAGAGTAAACTTGGGTCCTCAGAAAGACATCTACAGTTGAGTTTAGGGATCTTGGTATTATGAAAGTGTGAATTACCAGAATTACTGTTTATTCAAGCTGGGTCCCTGAATCACATCTGCCTTGGTTGGAATTTTTTTCCCCTTTGTTCTCAGATTATTTATTTATCAGACTTCTTTCATGTTTTGTTTCCTTATTAAAAACTCAACAGCAGTGTCTGATGACAAATAGGGCATTCAATAGCAGCACCAGCCAGATCAGCCTGTGTTCTCGGACTTGGCCGAGCCTTCCTGGACTATGATACAAGCACCTGCTGAAAACAGAGGCCTAGTGGTATCCTTCAGATAATCTTGAACAGGTGGACCATTTATAATGAAACTGCAATGGTCTGCTCATCTCCACAGGTGCAGGCACATGCTGCTTCTTGAACCTCGTCGTTTCTCATCTTCAATGTGTTATTCTGTTACTTAATTATTGAAATATTTTTCTGTTAAAATAATCATCCATTTTAATGGATTAGCAACCCATTATGCTTATTGCCCATGAAAGTTTTGAGGGAGAGCAGAAGGCAGAAGCAGGGTGCACCATCGCTACCTCCTCTGAGATGCGAAGAGCTGCCCCTATCTGTTGAAGCTACTGGTCTCATATGGCAGGAAATACAACTGACTTGTGCCCTGGAGAAATAATCTAACTTGTCACTCCAAAAGAGACAGTTTTGGGGCCAGATTTAAAACATTCTAAGCTGTGCTGACTCTAGCCTGAATTGAACTCAGAAACACCAAGATGAGCTGAGGTCGATTCAGGGAGTGATAAGCCTGATTACCAGTTATTGTTATTAGCAGGTGGGATGGGGAGCCTTGATTCTAGAAGCCAGAGATTCTGAAGAACACAGCTTTCCACATTTACGAATGAAACAATAATGCCACAGGAGGATGTGGGTAATCTCCCTACACACTCACTTTCATTAGAAAGTACCAGGTTCATCAGTGTTTGTCAGCAGAACCCAGTTGCTAGAGGAGATGGACATTTCCAGGCATTAGGCAATGAGAAGACATAGGTCTTTGGAAAGGAAACTAACCAACATTGAAGAAAATATTTGTGTCCTTTGGCTTGATTCTCTTGCACTAATATTTGGAGAGTCTAGGCTTACCTGAAGATGTACCCAGGGTTTTTGAGGTTTAATGGGCTCTAACTAGCCAGGGAGAACCTCTAGGAGAAGAAAACTGAATTCTGTTTCTGAGACAGATAACTTGATAGCCTTGACTCACAATGTTCATTTCCTTTTTATTTTCTCTGAGTCTTTTAAGTCTTTATTTAGAATGTCCCAACAGATTCTCACTGGTCTAGGTTAATCAATAGAGGGCAACATTTCTTAAAGCCAGGTGGTGCAATAGCAACAATTAGTGGGAAATAATTAAAAGAAATAAAATGAAGGGAGGAGAGGGAGAATCTTCCTCTATGACCCACCTTGGAGGATTTGGGTTGTGATCTTATTAAGGAATATTCCAGCATTTCCCAAAGAGTATTGCACAGAGCAAGAGTTCTAATAAATAGTCTTATCAGAAGTAAATAATAACATTTATAGTCAAACAAGTTGAGGAAATGAGATAAAATATTTTTTTGTTTTTTTGTTTTTATTTTTACTGCAGGGCTCCTCCAAATCCTTATTATATAGGGTAGGTCAAATTTATTTGACAAGTCTTTTACTTCCAGGGAATTATGAAAAAAGTTCACCAGCAAGGGATATTAAGAATGATTATCTGTGGAGTCAAAAGGATTATGGATGACATTTCTTTGTGTGCTTATCTGTATCTCGTTCATTTTATAAAATATATATATATATATATTTTTTATGAAATACATATATTTTGTAGCACTCAATCATGTTTATAAAAGTCCTCAATAAATGTTGACTTTTTCTTTACAACAGTAATAATTTCTGTGGCAAAAGTAGTGGTGAGGTTAGGGAATGTGACTGAAAAGTTAACAAAATTAAAAACTATTCTAATTTAACAAAATTAAAACTCCTCCCTGTCTTAGGTCAGATCTGAACAGGCTGGGAACAGTTGGAAGGATGGAGGTAAAGGGAAGAACTGGAGTTACCATGTGAATCCTGGGAAGGAGAGAATGCAGAGGCTGCATCTAGGCAAGATTAGGTCCTGGAATCAAGAGTTTGAGGTTCTAGACTTGGTGAGTCCGGTTGTATTAGAGCCGCTTGGCTTTAATGCCACATCCCAGACTATTTTAATATCCTTAGGTCATGAGCAGTGGTGATCAACAAAGAATCCAGAGACTCTGTTGCCCACCATCCCTTTTACCAAGAGTCTTTCCTGAGCTTAGGAAACAAGCTTCTCATACCAGTCAGGGAGTTAATGATGACACTAAGAATTTATATTCATCCTGACAGGACTATTTCCCTGGTTTTTCTCAAACTCTCCTCCTTTGTCATGGTATTTGCTTCCCACAGTCTGGTCACTTTCAGCCAAATATTTTGTGTTTTTTTAAAATATTCTCTTAAAATGGGACATCCACCTAAAAAAGTAAATACGTGAGTAAAAAAAAGAGAGATTACTTTTCCTCTTAATTTCTTTAAAGTACATATGAGAGCTTACAGCAAAAATTACAACATTATATTATGAGGTTTATAAGTATTTATATATAATACATAGAACAATTACAGCAGAATAGGAAAGTGTATGTATCACAATACTTTATGACAGTTGGCCATGGACAACCAGCTGAAAGTTATGTACCCAAACAAACAATGTTGACTAATTCCAAAAAATAGTACAGAAATAAAATAACATATACATATGGTTATGCTTTTAAAAATAATCATAAAATAATTTGAGTTAAGAAATCATAGTGACCCCAGGATCCAGCAGAATGAATTAAAGCCATGCCATCTGAGTCATGATGAGATCTCCGTGAATTGTTGAGTGTAGGGTAAAGTACCATGAATATATATAAACTTGTCACCCTAAGAATATTAATAGGAAATAAAATTGCAAGTCAATTCAAAATTGGCTTATTTATCTAGGCAGAACACTCTTCTCAGATATTCATGATGTAGATAGTCCATATTAAAAATACAACAGTAATTGTTATCAGGTGTCATTAAAACATAATTAAATATTTCTCCCCATTTGACTGTGCTCTTTTGGAAGATTTAGGCAATTTGTTCATGTTACTTATGAATATAGGCATAAATGAAAATTTGATACATGAGTTCGAATATATGAACCTGGTTCAACAATTCCCCAATGTGCTATCTCCAGAAAGAGCAGCTGCTACAGGGAACAGGAGCAACCAGAAACATCAGTCATTGTTATTGCCTTTGTTATTGATGGTGTTATTACTAATTATTACACATTAGAACTACAGGCTGTGTATGGGAAGGGCTCAGTGACAAACCACAGAAGGTTTGCCATGGTTAATAGTAAAAGCAGGTAAGTTCAGCTTAAATGTGCAGGGACTTTGACAACTCCAGGAGCAGCCTTCAATAGAGGGGAGACAGCAGCCATTGGATAAATATCCCTGATGCTTGTCTGTTATATAAACAGTGCTGGGAGGCATTCTCTGTGCTTCTCAAAATCCCTGCAGAGATGAGCCCGTTGTCTATGGCAGCCATTGTCATGACATACCCTTTGTTGACTTTTAAAAATTAACTTTATTGAGTTACAACTTAAGTTAAATGCACTTATTTTAAGTATACAATTTGATGTGGTTAGATATATCTATGCATGTACACACTTATGTGTCGCCAGGTGTATCATCACTCTAAAAAGCTTCCCTAAACCCTTTGCAGTCCATTTCTCTTCACCTTCCATCCTCATTTCAAGTGACCACTGATTTGTTTTCTCTTATAGTTTTTCAAATTCTAGAATTTCACATAAATATATCATACAGTCTGAACTATTTAGCCTAAAAGAACACTTTTGAGATTCATCCAGGTTGTTTTTTACATCAATTTGTTCTTTTTTTATTGCAAAGTAGTATTTCATTGTATAAATATAATATTTTTAGCCCATTTATTTGTAAATGGATATTTGAGTTATTTCCAACTTTGACTCTTATGAGTAAAGCCGCTGTGATTATTCACATATTTATGTGGACACGCATTTTCTTTTCTCTTGGTGAAACACCTAGGTATGGAATCCTTTCCTTCCTTTCCTTCCAACTTCTCA
>NW_006431288.1:4704086-4705517 GCF_000325575.1 Pteropus alecto | reverse complement strand
CCTAAGGTCACTTCCTGAATCAACCAGCTGAACTCAAATTATCATCTCTGGCTTTGATTTTGGAAACATCCCAAATGAAGTACCACAGCCTCTACATGTTGCCTGCTCCATTTTAACTGATGATGGACAAGCTCTCCATAAAACATCCCTACCTTGTTCTTTATGCCAGGAACCAACTTCCTATCACCGTGAGATCCAGCAACTATGATTCTTGGTCACATCAAAATGCCCTTAAATCATTTCTCACATGTGGATTTCCTCAACCTGATTATAAACTTTCAGGGGACAAAAATATTTAGTCTAGTTATGTTATATTCCCTCATGTCGAGTAGAATATCCTTGAGATTTTAATTATCTAGCTCTGACCATGATAAAATTTGTTGACTTCTCTGAACTTCTAGTTTTTCATCTACTAAAAAATATTAGATAATTATAGCAACTATATCCCAGCGTCATTATAATGGTTAATTGAAAATCATTCAGATTCATAGATTCTGGTCTATAAATGCATTTTCCTGTTAAAAGAATCCAGGAACTTTTGAGAAATACCTGATTTTAGGTCTGGAGAAGGAACTATACAAAATAAGTCTAGAAATTATTACTGTGGCAGAAAGAAGAAAGATAAACAATATTACGGTGTCATGTCAACAAGACATACAAAAATATAGTCATTTGCTGAAGAAATGGCTCCTGACTTAAAATGTAACAATTTGGGCATATAACAAATAGTGTTTAGAATAGACTCAAACACATTAAATTATATGGGTGTGTATAATATCTATATAATATCTGTATAATATATATGTATTCTAAATAATTTTTTAAATGGCCAATAGAATTGGCCATTTAAAAGACTTTTTAAATGTCCAATAGAATTGGTTGTTATAAAATCAACACAAAAATATAAAATTTGAAAACTAAATAAAAATAACCAAACTTTATTATGCCTTATCTATACAAATTTATATTTCATAGTAGCCAGAGTTTATGAGGTAAATTCTCCTTTTTGAAGAATATCAGCTTATAAATACAAAAAGAAAGTAGAATTAGAAAATCAGCACTTCAAATAAAGGACCTAAGCAATAGTCATTGATAGATGTGAAAAACATCAATAGAAAAAAAAATTGATGGTAGATTTTATAATAAAGAGATCAGACATACCCAAGTGAACACTCTGATAAATCTTGTTCTTTTTTTAACAGATTAATCTTCGGGTCACTGAAAGTATGGGAAACAGACATTTCATGCCTCATGGTGAGATGAGATAGGAAATTTTCAGCACCATCATGATGGTTTATTTCCCTTTAAAATGGAACCTGAGTCTAATCTATCTAGCTTTAATTATCCATTTAAAATAACTACAGGGGCTGAATAAACAAGTTAGAAGACTGCACAAGGAAGCAAATCCAGACTATATGACTTTCTGCAAAT
>NW_006431288.1:4686393-4704036 GCF_000325575.1 Pteropus alecto | reverse complement strand
AAATAAATAAATAAATAAATAAATAAATAAATAAATAAATAAATAAATAATAAATAAATAGCTGAGTTTTTCCTAGAAAAACAATGACAGAAATAAACAGAGAAGGGGCAGGGGACTCTTACTGAAGGAGAAAGAATTAAGAGGCATAACAGTTAAATGCAAAATGTGGGCTTTGGATCCTGACTCAAATAAATCAGCTGCAGAAAGACATTTCTTATACGATTAGGGAAATTTGAATATACACCAGGTATTAGATATTGTATATAAGTTATTGTTAAACTTTTCCAGTGTTATAATGTAATAAAATTTGGGGGGAAATATCCTTACTAGTTAGTAATAAATTATTATATATTTACAGAATAAATGACATCATGTTAGGGGATTTGCTTTCAAATATTCCAGAGAAATAAGAGTGGAAGTATCAATTACACAGAATTAGCAAATATACTTATAATTGTTGAAGCTAAGTAATAAGTACAAGGAGATGATTATTCGTCTATTTGCTCCCTTTTTGTGTATTTTTGAAATGTTATATATTACAAAGTTCAAAATAAGATAAATTCTTATAACAAATGTATCTAATACAGTAAGGCAAACAGTTTACATTATAGACAACTGATAATTAGGGACTTCTGCCCTCTACAGTTCCCTCTATATAAATCAGTGGGCCTTGCCCTCGAAGAATTTCATTAGTACTCTTCCAGCATCCTGCCCCAAAATACATAACCTCTAGCTTGTGGGAGTGAAGAACTCAGTGAGTCAATCCGTACTTCCATGGAGCTGCCCAGACATAAAGGTCTGTGAGAAACTCATATGCAACATGAGTAGAAGGGATAGGAGACTTTCTGGAGTCAAAAGCTTTGTAACAGGTTGGAGTAGAATCTGTCTATCTATGGGAAGGTCATATGTGGACCTTTTACTCTGAAATGGAACCTCTTTTTCCTAGAACTCAGAACCCAACTATCATCCTTGGTGATGTGCTAAGCTCCTGGAGCCCCTTATGCATCCTACGAATGGTTTCTGTATCACTCTCACCTCATCAAACCCACAAGCACATGTGTGTATGAAGTGGGATGTTAGCAGACACTAATAAAGTCTTTATTGCTTTAATGTTTTATTATGGAAATACATATACACAAGTAAGAGAGAATAGTGTAATAAAATCCGATGTTCCATAATCCCAGCTCCAATAATTATCAGATCAAGGCTCATCTTGCTTCAACTATATACATACTCATTTCTAGATTATTTTAAAGCAATCACATCATCTTGTTTAAAAGTATTTTATTATGTATCTCTAAAGATGTGAGTATTTCTTCTCGATTATTATTAAAATTGAAAACATTCAACTACATGTAATTATTTTTCTGAACCAATTAAAAGTAAGTTACACACATCAGGAAAATTCACCCCTGAATACTTGAGTATCTACATCCTAAAACAAAAGCATTCTATACATTACAATAGTTTAGTGGCCCCATTTAAGAAATTTGACATTGATATTTACATATTATTCATATTTAGTTTTCCTCAATTATTCTAAAAATGTCAACAAAGACTCATTTTATGAATGCAATTGTAATACATTACCACATCTAAAATCGTTTACAAGAAACATAATGGAGTGAGAGACGTCCCTAGATCTCTCCACTTGAAACAATAAGCCGAATATCTAAAACTCAACAACAACAAAACTCAAACTGCACACCAGCACATCTGAGTGTGGGATCTGCGCATAAGAGCTACCACATGTCAGAACCCCAGTTGTCACGGGGTGGACCAGGAGAAACAAAGAAGTTACCTCTTGCAGCTGCCAGAGCTCCCTGTGGGAGGAGGGAGAGGAGGGAAGGTGTGCGAGTACCCTGAACAGCCCTGCCTGGGAGCGTTGTGAGTTCCACACAGCCAGTAGTAGTGCCCGGTCATCAGGGCAGAAGGCAGAGAAATGGGGACAGCAGAAAGCTGGGATGGCAGAGAAACAACAGTTGATTTTTTCCAGCTGCAGTTGAAAAACTAAGGCTGAGCCGCAACCCTCATCCCCCAACCTAGAGGGCCCCACCCCCCATACCTCAGAGCCCCAGGGGAATCTGAGCGAAGGATCCCAAAACTGTCTCTAACACTGATAGGAAATGAGACTGAAGGGAGCGAGCATGATTAAACATCTATAAGAAAAAAAAATGTATTATTAAGACTTTATATAAAACAGAGATCCAATAGGCTTAGAAGCCACCTACTGGAAACCAAAAGAAAAACACCTTCTTTGCAACAGGCTAGGGACCATTATATAATAAATCATCTTTCTGGAAAAAAAAAAAATCAGAATACACTTCTATTAATGCCCAAGCGGAGAAATATTCCATTGAAATACCATGAACAACCAAGGTGACAAGGCATTTCAGAAAGAAAGAGAAAAATCTCCAGAAAATAAGCTTATAGACATTGAAATATGCGAATTAAGTGACAGAGAATTCAAGATGGTATTTCTGAAAAAAATTCAATGATCCAAAATGAATCATATCAACATTTTCAAGAATTGAAAACACAACTAGATGAGCAGAATGAGTTCTATAGCAAGGAGATTGAAACCTTCAAAAAGAACCTAATAGACTTTCTGGAGATAAAGAACATACTGCAAGAGCTGAAAAACGAAATAGCAAGCTTGGGAAATAGAGTCGACCAAATGGAAGATAGGATTAGAGATATCAAAGACAGAAATCTAGACATAAATCAGAAGGAAGAAGAGAGACACCAAAGAATGAAAAGTAATGAAAGAGAAATACAAGAACGAGCTGATACCATCAGGGGAGGAAACATAAGAATAATAGGCATTCTCAAAGGAGAGGAAAAGAAGTAGGGACTAGAAAGCGTTTTCAAACAAATAGTTGACAAAAATTTCCCAAATCTAAGGAATGAGCTGGAGCTTGGAATTCAAGAAGTCAACAAAGACTCATTTTATGAATGCAATTATAATACATTACCTTTAGATATGAAGGAGAAATTAAGACCTTTCCAGACGTACAAAAATTGAGGAAATTCTCCACTATGAGGCCTGCACTACAGGAAATACTGAAAAGGGTCAGCTCACCTAAAACAAAATGACACAAAAATACATAATTAGGAGTAAGGTGACTAGCAGGCTGATAGAAGCAGAGGAGTGCAACCCTTACTAGGAAGAGGGCATTATAAACTTAAAAATAAGAAGAAATTTACCATAGTAAGTTAGTAATGAACGTTCAGCATATATAGGGACAAACTGAGACAACAGTGACTGAAAAGGTGAAGATTCAGAGATCCAAATTCACAATGGGGAATGGAAATAAGGCACGTGCAGAAGAAAAGGAATAACTCTCTCTATATAACTATCCTTTACATATTTGTAATGGTAACCACACACTAAAGATTCAGAACTGAAGTATATAACACAATACAAGAAGAACCAGAGGGAAAACCCACAAAAGCCAACCAAAATAAAGAAAACAGAAACACAAGAACAAGGAAGCAATGCAAACACCAAGGTATCAGAAAGCAAAAGATAAAATAGCTATAAAGAGACCTCATGTTTCAATAATCACCCTAAATGTAAATGAATTAAAATTACCAATAAAAAGGCACAGCGTTGCAGAATGAATCAAAAAACAAAGACCAACCACATGCTGCCTCCAGGAGACACATCTCAGCACCAAAGACAAATATAGACTCAAAATGACAGGGTGGAAAATGATATTTCAAGAAACTGGTATTCTGAGAAAAATGAGAGTAGCAGTACTAAAAAGACTTTGGACAAAAATGACTTCAGAATAAAAAAGGTAAAGAAAGATACTGAGGGATACTTCATGATGATAAAGGGAATCATGCACCAAGAAGACATAACATTTATTAATATCTATGCTCCCAATCAGGGAGCCCCGAACTATGTAAAACAATTACTAACAGACCTAAAGAGAGAAACAGATAGAAATACTATCATAGTAGGGCATCTAAATATCCCACTGTCAGATATGGACAAATTATCTAAACAGAAAATCAATAAGTAAATAACATCCTTGAATGACACATTAGACCAACTGGACATAATTGAAATATACAGAGCCTTCCATTCCAAAACATCAGCTTATACATTCTTCTCTAGTGTGCATGGAACATTCTCAAGAATCAACCACACACTGGGACAGAAAGATAGCCTCAATAAATATAAGAGGGTTGAAATCATATCAACCATATTCTCTGATCATAATGCTCTGAAACTAGAGATCAACCACAGAAAGAAACCAGGAAGAAGCACAAATACATTGAGATTAAACAACATGCTACTGAAGAATAATTGGGTCACGGAAGAAATAAAAAGAGATATCAAGAGATACATAGAAATGAATGATAATGATAGTACAATATATCAAAACTTTTGGGACATGGCAAAAGCGGCCATAAGAAGAAGATTTGTATCATTACAGGCCTACCTCAAAAAATAAGAACAAGCCCAAATAAACAACCTAACGCTTCATCTTAAAAAACTAGAAAAGGTAGAAAAAATGAAGCCTAAAATCAGCCGAAGGAAAGAAAGCATCAAAATTAGAGCAGAAATAAATGAAACTGAAAACAAATAAACAAAAAAATACAAAAAATAAATGCAACACAGATATGGTTTTTTGAGAAGGTAAATAAAATTGACAAACTCCATGCTAGACTCATTAATGAAAAAGAGAAAGGATACAAATAAACAAAATCAGGGCTGAAATGGGGAATTACGACTTACCGCAGAAATACAAAGGATAATGCAAGACTACTATGAAAAAATATATAATACCAAATTTAATAACCTAGAGAAATAGACCGATACTTAGAAAAATACAATCTTCCTAGACTGAATCAAGAAGAACTGAAAAATCTAAATACACCAATCAGCAGTATGGAAATTGAAAAGATCATCAAAAACCTACTAAAAAGTAAAAGTCCAGGACCAGATGGCTTCACCAGTGAATTTTACCAAACATTCAAAGAAGATTTAATACCTATTCTTCTCAATCTCTTCCAAAAAAATTGAAGAGGCAATATTTCCCAAATCATTTATGAGGCCAATATTACTCTGGTACCAAAACCTGGTAAAGATAACACACACAAACAAAGAAAACTACAGACTAATATCTCCCATGAACACAGATGCAAAAATCCTAAAAAAGGTGCTAGTGAACCGAATACAGCAATATATTAAGAAAATTATAGACCATGATCAAGTCGGCTTCATACAATTGCACAGGTTCAACATACATAAATCAATTAATGTGATATACCACATAAACAAATTAAAAAATAAGAATCATAAAATCATAGCAATTGATGCCGAAAAAGCCTTTGACAAGATTCAGCATCCATTTATGATCAAAATATTTAACAAAATTGGTATAGAAGGAAAGTACCTTAACATAATAAAGACAATATATGACACAAACACTCAGCCAACATTATACTTAATGGAGAAAAACTAACTTTCCATCTAAGATCAGGAACAAGGCAAGGCTGACCACTATTGCCACTCTTATTCAATATAACATTGGAGATCCTAGTGAGTGCAATCAGGCAAGAGAAAGATATAAAAGGCATCCAAATAGGAAATGAAGAACTCAAACTGTCACTATTTGAGGATAACATGATTCTCTATATACAAAACCCTAAAGTCTCCTCAAGAACACTACTAGAAACAATAAGCAAATACAATAAAGCTTCTGAATACAAAATCATTGTTTAAAAATCCATAGCCTTCCTATACTCTAATAGTGAAATGTCAGAAAAAGAAGTGGAAAAAATAATTCCTTTTGGAATTGCACATAAAGAATAATACCTAGGGAAAAAATTAACAAAACATGTGAAGGACCTATATAATGAAAACTTCAAAACCCTATTAAAAGAAATCAATGACGATACAAAGAAGTGGAAAGATATTCCATGTCTTGGATTGGAAGAATCAATATAGTTAAAATGACCATATTACCTAAAGCATTATACAGATTTAATGCAATCTCCATCAAAATCTCATTGGCATTTTTCAAAGAAATGGAACAAAAAATCATCAGATTTGTTTGGAAGAACAAAAGACCCAGAACTGCCAAAGCCATCTTGAGTAAAAAAGAATGAGGCTGGTGTCATCATTCTGCTCAACTTCAAATTATACTACAAAGCTACAGCAATCAAAAAGGCATGATATTGACAGCAAAACATACACACAGACCAGTGGAACAGAATCAAGAGTTCAGAAGTAAACTCATATTTATACGAGCAAATAATTTTGATGAAAAAGACCAAAACACACAGTGGTAAAAGGAAAGTCTCTTCAATAAATGGTGCTGGGAAAACTGGAAGGTCATCTGCAAAAGAATGAATCTAGACTTTTGTCTTTCACCACACACCAAAATTAACTCAAAGTGGATTAAGGACCTGATTATAAGATCGGAATCAATAAAATGCATAGAAGAAAACATAGGAACTAAAGTCAAGGACCTTAGACTTAAAGAGGAGTTTATGAATTTGACCCCAAAAGCAAGGGAAATAAAAGCTAAAATAAATATATGGGACTACATCAAATTAAAACGCTTCTGCACAGCAAAATAAACCGTCAACAAGGTAAAGAGACAACCATCCGAATGGGAAAATATATTTGCAAGCAACGCCTCTGATATGGGCCTAATATCCAAAATATACAAAGAACTCATACAACTCAATAACAAAAATAAACAAACAAACAAACAAACAAACAATCCAATCAAAAAATGGGCAGAGGACCTGAACAGACACTTCTCTCTAGAGAATATACAAATGGCTAACAAATACATGAAAAGATGCTCAACATCATTAACTATTAGGGAAATGCAAATCAAAGCCACAATGATATACCATCTCAGGACAAGTAATAACAAATACTGGAAAGGATGCAGAGAAAAAGGAACCCTCACACACTGCTGGTGGGACTGCAAATTGGTACAGCCACTATGAAAAACAGTATGGAGGTTCCTCAAAAAAATAAGAATTAATCTACCATATGATCCAGCAATCCCTCTACTGGGTATTTACACCAAAGACTTGAAAACTAATATCTGAAACAATATTTGCACACCAATGTTTATAGCAGCATTATTTTCAGTGGCCAGGACATGGAAGGATCTGAAGTATCCTACGACAGATGATTAGCTAAAGAAGTTGTTGTACATATATACAATGGATTATTACTCAGCCATAAGAAGAGATGAAATACTGCCATTTGTGATAATATGGATGGACCTCAAGATAATCATGCTAAGCAAAATAAGCCAGACAGAAAAAGTTGAAAATCACATGATTTCACTTATGTGTGGGAAATAAACCTAAAACCAAAAAATGAACAGGACAAACAAACAGAGACTCATGGACATGGTCTATAGACTAGTGGTTACCAGAAAGTAGGGGAAAGGGGGAAAAGTGGTGTTAGATGGGGGGAAAAATTTAAATCATTTCTTCAAATTAAAAATTAATTAATTAATTAATTAATTAAGTTAAATTGTTAACAATAATTTCTTTAAATCATTAATTATCTAGTAGTCAGTTTTATATTTTCTATCACCTATCTTTTCTCAAACTCCTTTTTTCATCTCTCTCTTTCTTTCACTCTCTCTGTCACACATTCTCTTTCATTATGTGTGGTGAGTGTGTGTGTGTGTTTCTGTCTCTCACTCTCTCTTTGTAGAAGTAACCCATAAATGTGTTCTGTACAGTTTCCCGAAGTACAGTTTTTTTGACTGTATAATATCTGAGGTCTTTTTCTAAAATATATTTCTTCATCTGTGTATTTTCTATATGTTGCTAGGTATACCCAGAGGCTTGAGAGAAATCAAATGTGATTTTTTGCTAAGTATTTCAGTCAGGTAGCATGTAATATTTGATTGTCCTTCATTTATAATTTTAATAGATGCTGTCTAGATCCATTAAGTTATTAGAAGTTGTAAAATAGTAATATTTTACAATATAATTTTTTCATAATCTATAAAATTTTTAGAAAGTATGTAAAACTTCTCATTATCAAGTTATACTCTGGTATAACTATTCTATACTATGAGTTATATAAGATGTAATGAACATATAACTATCATATATCTGATATATCATATACATATAACTTATCATATGCATATAACTATCATACTATGTACATAATTACCATATGCTATGACTTATATAAGAAAGGTAGAATACATATTTGATTCTTACTAGTTTTCAATACATTTTTTTCACAAACATTCTCCACTAGTGACCAATTAGTTTTCCTAATATTTTAATATTTTATTATAAAATCATTGATTTAAATATATTTGTTAATTTCTATTTTAAACAGTTATTAAATTTATTGAAGTTTAGATTCTCTCATCTTGAGTTAGTAAGAGCCTCTTAACATAGCCTCTTGGGTATTTTTAACACGATCTTGTTATTCTATGATTACTTTCTTGCTTTCTAGCAGAACGAAATGTCCCAAGCTCACAGACCTATAATCTGCCATTTTTCCAAGGCGCTTTGTCTTTTTTAAGTGATAAATGGCATTTAATGACTACGATTTGGGTACTATTGGTTTTTTCATCATACTAAATTTCCCATTATTTCTAAGCCTTTCAGTAGATAGAGATCGATAATATATACTTATAAATTATAAGGATTTTACCTAACTTCGTAAATCTTACATCTGTTTCTTCTTTATCTTATGCTAAAAATCCTGGTTCTCAATGACATCACTTTAATTAATCATTTTTCTTTTTATCACAATCAGTGACAAAACAGTCACACAACAGTCTAAATTTACATTACCAACATTAGGAAAAAATATGATTACTGATTGTGGGTAAGAATTTGTTCCTGGTTTTTTCTTCCTGTGTTATATCCCATTAAAGATGAATAGTCAAAATGCTGGATCTTAAGTTCATGTGGAATAGTCCCTCTCTCATTTATGTTGCTATTTCATTATGTACATTCATACTTACCTTCCCACTAGCAAACCTAAAGCTGATGAAAGGAACTGCATAAATGAGAGTGTCTGTATATTTTTTCCCAATTACAATCACAATGAGAAAATGACCATGTATTCCTTCTGTTGGCAATAACACTGAGTGTGTGGGACCAGGGGTTACTGGTTGGCTGCAAACCTTCAGAGGTGCTACTTACAGTTGAGTGGCAGCCCCACACTGGTCAGAGCATCCGACCTTCAGTGGCTCCATCTCTGAGCTATATCAAATATAGTATAGTGCTCCATATATTCTTCATTATATAATTGAAGAGTTTTGTTCAGAGAAGTGGCATGAACAATACTTTGAAGAATGTGAGTGGTAGATTCAGGAGACAACAAATGAGGATATTTGCTTTTCTCCATGAGATTAGCACGAAATTCATGTATTTTGACTAAATCGCACTAGATTTGGTGATTAAAAGAGCCTGTAATAACCATGTTCTTGGGCTTTTGTTGAGGTGTTTTGCTTTCTTAGTGCCTGAGAATTGGAGATCAAGGAGGAGGTGTTAGGGGAAAGGCTGGTACCACGGACTATCTAGAGAGCAGAAAGGTGGTGGCAGAAGTGGCCAGAAACAAACATGAAAAAAAAAAAAACTTTTGTAGAGAACTCCCTAAGCAATTTCCTGGTGTACTAAGGAGGAGAATTGAGTAGGGAAAAAGCAAGAAAAAAGCATATGTGACACGTTTTAACCAAGTAGAGGTGGTAAAGATCTGCAAGCTATCCTCTTGAAACATGGAGACCTCTTCATGTCTCATGTTGGACTTGAGGAACTTCCTAAAAGTTGACAGAAAGAGAAACTGCTGCTGAGATCGAGGGGAGCCAGGTGAAGTATCAGAACAGGAACATGGCAGGGTGTGGTACAGAAGGAAAGGCATGACTTGCTAGTGGTCATCAAAAACTCCCTTCCGATAAGCATTCCTATATCATAAGAGATGCCCACAGACTCAGGGTGAAGTCAACTCTTTATCTCAGGAAGAGGCGCCCTTTTCCTTATGGCACCCAAGGATCCCTAGCACTGAGTTAATTAAGGCTGAGCCAAATATCTCCTTATTTATCACCTGAGAAAGTGCCAGAATAAAAACTTTGATCAAGCTCTCATCTCAAAAAGCTTAATTTAATCTTGAAGAATTCGAACTGACTAGCAATGATTCTTGAAGTGAGCTAACAAACTGGTTGGCTCTGAGTGAGGCTTGCTGTCAAGAGATATGGTTTCTACCCGTCCCTTCAAATCAAAGCATCAGAGTCACTGGCCTGAATAGGCTGCCTCTCCCTCCATGCAGGACTAATGTGTGCAGATAAATGAGGAAAAGGATGTGTGGGAGTTGAAGTGTTTCCTCTTTCTCAAACTCTCTCTCAACTCAGTTTTATAGTTAATCACCCCCATAATTAAAATGAAACAACAATAAGACAAAGCAACAGTCCAAGGCCTGTTTCTCTCTTCTGTAGTCTGACTTGTTTTTCACATCTTGGCTCTGCTACTTTTATAGCTGTAGTCTTGAGCTGTGATTTAATCTCTCTAGGCCTTATTACATGCATGTCTAAAATGGATTTAACTATGATACCTACCTCAGTAAGTCATTTTCCTGTTAAATATGAATAGCTATAAAACACCTACTCAAAGTACTATATACAACTAGTGCATAAGAAATTGTAGCTCTCATTACAATCATTAGGTCCTAGATACAAAACTTGCAAATGTTAGAAAACAACACTGTCTCACACCCTGGGAGTCTAAGGCTTATTGTTTTGTAAAAGGCACAAGAGGACATTCAGGCCAGGCCTTTGACAAATGTGATCTTTATCTACAGACTGAATATAATAATAGACTGTGACTAGGATGCGGATCCTCAAACCCCCGAGTGAGACAGTATCCTGCCACAGTGGAGGTAGAGCCTGGCCATGACAACCAAACTCTGGGTTTCTAAAAACCTTTCCAACCAAAAATACTCCCTTCATTTGACTCAGTAAGGCTCACAATGGAATTCAATCCAATTTCAGTTTTAAAGGATAGAATTCTTTAAAAATCATGCTTACCCCCTACTCTAAGATAAATTTTGAACTAGGAAAATTCTAATTCCCTGGAAATAGGATGTTTACTTCCAAACTATCAATAAAAAAGATCACAAAGTTCTATTTCATTTAGGGAATTCATTGGAATTACTTTAAAAAATTAAAATAAATGTTCAAAAGATTGTTTTAGAGTTATAAAAATGTTAAACATTAATGAGAAAATTAGTAATTGAAAGAACATGTCGAATACATTTGCATTTTCGGAATGGAAAAAATGTTTCCTGAAATTACCATAACACTTGAAATACTAAGCAAAACAGGCAGGTAGTCAAACAGAGGTTGAGTGGGAAAGGGAGAGAGGAAAGAAGTAGTGGGAAAGAGATGAGTCCTAGATCCATTAGTAATGCTTTGGTTTCTCTCTTATTTGGTAATGTTGAAAGTTGGACTAAGTAGGAGTCATCTGGCTGAACTGGGCAAGGATGGGCTAAGTTGTAAATATGTGAGAAAATGAGCTAATAAAAATAAAGAGCTCTCCTTTACCCCATGAGGCTTGGTTTTATTGTACGGTTGTGGAAAGAAAGAGGAAAGGGGTGCTTCTGAAGTTTATGCATTTGTTCAAAGTTTACTCATTTATTCAATAGACGTAAATGCCTATAACCTATATCAATTGTCATTCTTCTCTCCCCATCTTGTAAAGACCCCTCCCACTTGAAGTTCCTGCTCCCAACAATTAAGAGGCCCCTTCCTTCTCCCTTCTCTTTATTATCATACACTGTCATCCTCGCCTCTCCCTTCTATGCACTAAAGCTTTTGGCACCTGCTCACTGCCTCTCTCCACCCCAAATCCAGTCATCATTCTCTGAGCTCCACTTTCCATATGTTGCATGAGCTCCCTGGCCCTCATGCCCTAATCTCTCATCCTCAGGGATCTATTCTTTCATTCTACAGTGGCTATCCACTCCAATTCTTATAACCTAGATATTTTGTCACCAAGGACTATTTTGATCCTTAAATAAAGTCATATAACCTACTTGGAATATAATAATTTAACCCTGGCCTGCTTACTGTGGTAATTCTTCAACCTCATCACAATTTCCAATCCATTGATCCCACAGTTTTTCTTCTATCTCAAAATGGCCTGGAAATCCTACCATGTTCCTCACCTAAGTTCATCTTGCCACTGCTCTCAATAGCTAGATCATATACTCTCCATTTAATTCAAATGTCCCATTTTTTCACTGGTTCTTGTCTTCCATTATTAGCTGACATCATTGTCTCAGAATTCTTGGGAAAATAAAATTTATTAGTTGGTATACCCTCAGTGTCCCAAAGGGGGTAAATGTATAAAATTTATTTATTTTTTACTGCTGATAAAATAAAATAAGCATAATTCCTTCTATTAAAAGTAGCTAATAGACATAACTGAACTTCCAGTTAAATAGCAGAGCAGGTAAACTTTGTGCTCACATCAAAATTACAACTAAACTATAAAACACCCATCCTTGAGGACCATCTAAAGATGTACTTAACAGAAGTCCTATAAATAAAGATATAAAGAACAGCCACATCAAAACTGGTAGGAAAGACAAAGATGCAAAACTGGCTGGTCCCACACCCATTTATGTGATTAAAAATTAGGAAAGATGTGTCAGCCTTGGAAGTCCACCCATAAGAAGTGAGGGGTCACAACCCCACACTGGGCTACACAGCCCAGGGTTCCAGTGCTGGGAAGAGTAGATCCTATAACTTCTGGCTGTGAAAACCAACAGAACTGTGGCTGAGTGAGACGGAGGCTGCTGGAATTCCAGGCGTTCCTCTTAGAGGACCCACACATGGATTTACTTGCAGACAGACTCACTTGCTCTGACCTCTAGTGCCAGGGCAGCAGCTGAAAAAGTGCCAGGGACATAAGGGGAGAAGCTGGCTTCAGAGTGAGGGCAGGAGATGCAGCTTTCTCCTAGACAGAAGTAGAAAGAGATGCCATTGTCCTTTGTTGAGCCCTCCCCTCACCTAGCCTGCAGGTACATATGGGCACCAAGTCTGAGTCTCCATTAACCTGGCTAACACAATTCACCCTGCATTAGTGATTCCCAGAGACTCAACCCCACCTAACTTTCTGGTCTACTTATGCTGCTTTCAGCAGCTTTTCCGTACAAATGGCCTATCTCAGCTTGTACTGCTGACTTTTCTAAAATCTCTCAAAGGTTCTCAAACACTAAACAAGCAATGACTAATCTCAGCATGCCATGTAACTCTTGCTATGCAGACACAAGCCTGGCACTAGTGGCAGCTGGACTCAGTAAATTGCTTAGCCCTTCTCAGGTACCTCTAAGACCAGCACAAGTGACAATCATCTGCACATCACTTTGTAGCTCATACTAGATGGCTCTGGACTGAGCACAGGCAGCAGCCGACCTTGGCCTGCACCTTAGCTCCTCCCAAAAGGTCCCAGAACAACATACCTGGTAACCAGCTTCAGACCACCCAACCAGAGCACCCACAACCACCTTCAAAAACAACATTCTCAAAAGGCGTACTTAGCAAACACAAGAGCCCTGATAAAGCAATTTTGTTTTGTGGGGCAGCCCCTGCACAATAGCTTTTCTGCTATAATCATAGCCATTCCTCACAGAATATCAGCTTGAAGGGCCCTGCCATTAACCTGCCATGAGCAATCAAGGTTCAACTACTACAGGAGGACATACACAACCCACACAAAAGAAACATCTGGAGTACCCAGCTCAAGTGACCAGGGACACTGTCCTTGGGCCTCACAGGACACCTGCTACATAAGGCCATTTTACCAAGACTGGGAGATGTTAGCAGATCTACTTAATACATTGAAACAAACACATAGAGTCAGCAAAAAAGAGGAGACAAAGAAATATGTTCTGAATAAAAAAATAGAACAAATTTCAGAAAAAAAAATAGCTTAACTAAATGAAGGTAAGCAATCTACAAGATGAAGAGTTCAAAACACTGGTTATAAAGCTGCTCGATGAACTTAGAGAAGAATAGATGAACTCATTGAGAATTTCAACAGAGATAGAAAACATAAAAAAGGACACAAACTTTTAAAAAACTGATCAGAAGTGAAGAATACAATAAGGAATCAAAAGCAGATTAGATAAAACGGAGGATCAAATCAGCAATTTAGAAGACTGGGTAGCTGAAAACATCCATTCAGAACAGTCAAACATAAAATAAAAATAAAATTAAAAAATTAAGATAGTTCAAGGAACCTCTGGGACAACATCAAATGTATCAATATTCTCATCACAGGGGTACTAGAAGAAGAAAAACAGCAAAGGACTAACAACCTATTTGAAGAAATAACGACTGAAAAGTTTCCTAACTTGGTGAATGAAATAAATATACAAATCCAGGAAGCTCAGAGAGTCCCAAACAAGAGGAGCCCAAACAGGTTCGTACCAAGACACGTCATAATTAAAATGTCAAAGTTTAAAGACAAAAAAAAAGAATTTTAAAAGCAGCAAGAGAAAAGCAGGAAAAGACTTACGATGAAGCTCCTTTAAGGCTGTCAGCTTATTTCTAAACAGAAACTTGGCAGACCAGAAGGAATTGGAAGGAAATACTCAAAGTGATGAAAAAAAGGACCTACAACCAAGTTTACTCTACCCAGTGAAGCTATCATTTAGAATCAAAAGAGAGATTAAAAACTTTCCAGATAAGAAAAAGTTAAAGAAGTTCATGATCACCAAACCAATATTAGAAGAAATGTTAAAGGGACTTTTTTAATAAGAAGGAAAAAATATATGAGTAAGAAAATGCAATAACTACATGCCTATCAGTAATTACTTTAAATGTTAATGGATTAAGTGCTCCAATCAAAAGACAGAATGGCTGAATGAATAAGAAAACAATACTCTTACATATGCTACCTACAAGAGATCCACTTCAGATCAAAAGACACACAGAGACCAAAATTTGAAGGATAAAAAAAGATATTTCATGCAAATGGAAATGGAAAAAAATGCTGGGGTAACAATACTTATACCAGACAAAATAGACTTTAAAACAAAGGTTATAACAACAAAAAAAGAAGGAACCAGCAATTCCACTTCTAGATATTTATTTGAAGAAATTCAAAACACTAATTTAATATATGCATCCTTGTGTTATGTGCAGCATTTCTTACAACAGTCAAGATCCAGAAGCAACTTAAGTATCCATAGATAGATGAATGGATAAAGAAGAAATGGTACATATTTACATAGAATATTACTCAGCCATACAAAAAATGAAATCTTGCCATTTGTGACAACATGGATAGGCCTAGAGGGTGTTATGCTAATTGATATATATCAGGCAGAGAAAGACAAGTATCATATAATTTCACTCTAAAAAACAAAATAAATAAATGAAACAGAAACAAATTCATAGATACAGAAAAATTGATGGTTACCAGATGGGAGAGAGGTTAGGGAGATGGGCAAAAAATGTGAAGAGATTAAGATGTGCAAATTGCCAGTTACAAAATTAGTCATGGAGATGTAAAGTACATCATATTGTAAACTATCTATGGTGTCAGATGGGTACTAGACTTACTAGAGTGATCATTTCATATGCTATACATATGTATAATTACTATGTTATACACGTAAAGCTAATATAATATTTTATGTCAACTGTAATTGAAAAAAATTTTAAACAGTTTTAAAAAGTATCTAATATTTCTTGTGCCTCTACTCTATGCCAGGCTTGATATCAGTACTTGATTTACTTCTGTGATTAAATCATCAAAATAGTCAAACACATTTATTGTTATTTTTTTAACTCTGGAGGTAATTATGGCAGAGCATTTAATACTTTTTCCAAGCCGAATATTAACAAGTGCTCCTGGCTGGAAGAGCGAACATTTAACATGGCATTGTCCCAATTCCAAGGTCTCTTATTCAAGTGTCGAATTAGAGTAGGAGACTACTCTTGACCTCCAGAAAATTTTTATTCCAGGAAGCTGTTTAGCTTTGTCATGAAGAGGACTAAGGAAAAAAATAGGGATAATACAGCCCACATTCATCCCTACTGCAACAAATAATCTTCAAAGAACACATCCTACTCACGGGTCAGGCTCCCTTTGAGCACATGAGCTCTCCCTAAACCATGAAGAGTAGATATGAAGAAGGTAAAAAGCAAATTATTTAGTTACTTCATATTTATCCAGAGAAAATCACAAAATATTTAATTCCATGGATATTGGCAAACTCTCAAAGCATTAAAGAATTAAGAGAGTTCTAGATTAGAAACTCTTTGAGAGAGAAAGGGGTAAGAATTAGCAATACTCACTCATAAACACAGGCCTGATTGCAAACTGTAGTCACAGCCCTTTACTTGCTAGGCTTGGAACCAGAACTTCTCACATATCCCCAAGTAGGAGAAATTGAGCCCTCTTTTTTCATTCTCAATTCATTCTTTGATCTTAATATTGGTTAAAATGTAAACTAAAGGCGGATAGGAAGTATTGACAATTAGAAGCTGGTAAGATTAGGAAAGTAGAATCATATCCTCTGATAGAGTCTCAGGAGATCATTTGGTTGATACTGTCATTTTATTGGCAAGGAAACTGGTGTCCAGAGAGGTTGCCTGCCTGTCCAAAGTTGCATAGTGAAAGTGCTAGGCCAGAACTCAAATGCCAGACTCACTAGCCCAGACTATCTCCCCACCCCTTACTTCAGGTTTTTCTTAAACATCCTGCTGTATGGAAACTGAAGACCTTCCATGTAAAGGAAGATGCTAATAAAAGCAATTGGGTACATTTACTCTTGATTTTGTTGCCAATGGCTGTTGTTCTCTAGCACATTAATTCCTGAGAAACAAAAATGGCTGTCTGTAAAGGTGTGCATGCCAACGATTGAAATAATAATCTTTTACTGACTTTGAATATAGGTTTTGTTTTAGTTTTTAATGGGAGAAGATATTTGGCAAAAAAAAAAAAAAGAAAAAAAATCTGTCCCTTCAGTGATCCTTAGAATAGATTATCCAGAAAGCCAAAAAATTTCCTTCCCTGAGATTCAGTCTTGATAAAGAGACTCCATCTTTTATTCTCATTTATACCAGGACAGGTCAGGGTGTTGGAGGTAGAGTGACTAATCTCACCGGTTCTGGAGGCCAAAACCATCCTCTTGACAAGTTGGGTTTGTCAGTAAAGCCTTCCTAAAAGGAGTGCTGTGAGCACAGCTGGGCCTGCTAGAAACCGGAGCTGTGTGAATGTCCTCTTTCTGCTGCTCTGCACAACCTCTCCCTCCTTCTCCTCTTCTCTCCACCCAGCACCTGTCAATCAGTCTGCCATCACCAAGGAGAATTGATCTCCAACAAAAGCTTTATATTATAATTGAACCAGCTGCACCTTATGTCATTTCTCTGTCCCTTTGACGGGTGCCTATAATCATTCTCTCTTTTGCTCTGGTCCCTGGAGTGAGGCCACAAATCTCCAAATGCACATTAAAGTGTCAGTGCCTTGGGGAGCACCTTGATAAGTGGGATTAATTGTCTAATGTATCTCTTTGCTGTCTTCCACCTTGGTAGGTGACTTCTACCAGTGGAGGAGAAATTTCTCCTGAGCCTACTTAGTTTTATTCTCAGAAGACAGGCAGATGGA
>NW_006431288.1:4664302-4685777 GCF_000325575.1 Pteropus alecto | reverse complement strand
ACCTAGAGGTTATTATGCTGAGTGAAATAAATCAGGCAGAGAAAGACAAATGCCATATGATTTCACTTATATGTGGAATCTAAAAAACAAAATAAATAAATGAAACAGAAACAAATTCATAGATACAGAAAAATTGATGGTTACCAGATGGGAGAGAGGTTAGGGAGATGGGCAAAAAATGTGAAGAGATTAAGATGTGCAAATTGCCAGTTACAAAATTAGTCATGGAGATGTAAAGTACATCATATTGTAAACTATCTATGGTGTCAGATGGGTACTAGACTTACTAGAGTGATCATTTCATATGGTATACATATGTATAATTACTATGTTATACACGTAAAGCTAATATAATATTTTATGTCAACTGTAATTGAAAAAAATTTTAAACAGTTTTAAAAAGTATCTAATATTTCTTGTGCCTCTACTCTATGCCAGGCTTGATATCAGTACTTGATTTACTTCTGTGATTAAATCATCAAAATAGTCAAACACATTTATTGTTATTTTTTTAACTCTGGAGGTAATTATGGCAGAGCATTTAATACTTTTTCCAAGCCGAATATTAACAAGTGCTCCTGGCTGGAAGAGCGAACATTTAACATGGCATTGTCCCAATTCCAAGGTCTCTTATTCAAGTGTCGAATTAGAGTAGGCGACTACTCTTGACCTCCAGAAAATTTTTATTCCAGGAAGCTGTTTAGCTTTGTCATGAAGAGGACTAAGGAAAAAAATAGGGATAATACAGCCCACATTCATCCCTACTGCAACAAATAATCTTCAAAGAACACATCCTACTCACGGGTCAGGCTCCCTTTGAGCACATGAGCTCTCCCTAAACCATGAAGAGTAGATATGAAGAAGGTAAAAAGCAAATTATTTAGTTACTTCATATTTATCCAGAGAAAATCACAAAATATTTAATTCCATGGATATTGGCAAACTCTCAAAGCATTAAAGAATTAAGAGAGTTCTAGATTAGAAACTCTTTGAGAGAGAAAGGGGTAAGAATTAGCAATACTCACTCATAAACACAGGCCTGATTGCAAACTGTAGTCACAGCCCTTTACTTGCTAGGCTTGGAACCAGAACTTCTCACATATCCCCAAGTAGGAGAAATTGAGCCCTCTTTTTTCATTCTCAATTCATTCTTTGATCTTAATATTGGTTAAAATGTAAACTAAAGGCGGATAGGAAGTATTGACAATTAGAAGCTGGTAAGATTAGGAAAGTAGAATCATATCCTCTGATAGAGTCTCAGGAGATCATTTGGTTGATACTGTCATTTTATTGGCAAGGAAACTGGTGTCCAGAGAGGTTGCCTGCCTGTCCAAAGTTGCATAGTGAAAGTGCTAGGCCAGAACTCAAATGCCAGACTCACTAGCCCAGACTATCTCCCCACCCCTTACTTCAGGTTTTTCTTAAACATCCTGCTGTATGGAAACTGAAGACCTTCCATGTAAAGGAAGATGCTAATAAAAGCAATTGGGTACATTTACTCTTGATTTTGTTGCCAATGGCTGTTGTTCTCTAGCACATTAATTCCTGAGAAACAAAAATGGCTGTCTGTAAAGGTGTGCATGCCAACGATTGAAATAATAATCTTTTACTGACTTTGAATATAGGTTTTGTTTTAGTTTTTAATGGGAGAAGATATTTGGCAAAAAAAAAAAAAAAAAGAAAAAAAATCTGTCCCTTCAGTGATCCTTAGAATAGATTATCCAGAAAGCCAAAAAATTTCCTTCCCTGAGATTCAGTCTTGATAAAGAGACTCCATCTTTTATTCTCATTTATACCAGGACAGGTCAGGGTGTTGGAGGTAGAGTGACTAATCTCACCGGTTCTGGAGGCCAAAACCATCCTCTTGACAAGTTGGGTTTGTCAGTAAAGCCTTCCTAAAAGGAGTGCTGTGAGCACAGCTGGGCCTGATAGAAACCGGAGCTGTGTGAATGTCCTCTTTCTGCTGCTCTGCACAACCTCTCCCTCCTTCTCCTCTTCTCTCCACCCAGCACCTGTCAATCAGTCTGCCATCACCAAGGAGAATTGATCTCCAACAAAAGCTTTATATTATAATTGAACCAGCTGCACCTTATGTCATTTCTCTGTCCCTTTGACGGGTGCCTATAATCATTCTCTCTTTTGCTCTGGTCCCTGGAGTGAGGCCACAAATCTCCAAATGCACATTAAAGTGTCAGTGCCTTGGGGAGCACCTTGATAAGTGGGATTAATTGTCTAATGTATCTCTTTGCTGTCTTCCACCTTGGTAGGTGACTTCTACCAGTGGAGGAGAAATTTCTCCTGAGCCTACTTAGTTTTATTCTCAGAAGACAGGCAGCTGGATTGGTTGGGTTCTCAAATGGCTTGGCAAACTGAGAAGAGGATAAAAAAGGACAAAAAGCTAACTGCATACCACCCAGATGTCCAGAGTCCCTGTGGTTTCTGCACTGACTCAGGCTTAAAGTCCCAGCCACTGTGTTATCAGCCTTGGCGTTAACAGAGACCCTGATGCTAAAGGAAGACTTAGCTCTGTATAGAATTCCTTCCCCTGTTTACTGTTGCACAAACATTTATTTTAAGATAATTCCTCTGGGAAAGGAGAAAAGTGTCTTTGTTCTGTGATCTTGTATTTACAGAGAGGACAACAATTCAGCCTGGGTGGGTTATATTCTTACCACGACCTTCAGCACCTTTGGTCCTCGGGTTATTCTACACGCATGTGGACAAAAGCTTTCCCCTACTTACTTTGCAAGCTTGATGAGAAGAATAAGTTAACCATGTATAAGACTAGATTTGGAAAATTCAGAAATTTCTTTTTCTTTCTGATCCTAAGAAACATTATTGGAAAAAACAGTTTTTCCTTAGGCGACTTTTTTAAACTTTATTTTTTTGTTGTTTTTAAATTATAGCAGACAATATTACACTAGTTTCAAGTATATAACAGTGATTAGACATTTACGTAACTTAAAAAGTGATCACCCAGATAAATCTAGTACCCATCTGACACTGTATAGTTATTACAATATTATAGACTATATTCCTTATGCTACATTTTATGTCCCTATGACTATTTTGTAACTAATTTATATTTCTTAATCCCTTCCCTTTTTCCCCCCAGTATCCTCCCACCTGGCAACCCTGAAAATGTTCTCTGTGTCTACAAGTTTCTGTTTTGTTTATTTTGTTGCTTAGATTTCACATGTAAGTGAAATCATATGACATTTGTCTTTCTCTGTCTGACTTATTCCACTCAGCACAATACCCGCTAGATCATCCATGTTATTGCAGATGGGAAGATTTTACTTAGTTAGTTAGTTAGTTAGTTATTTTTATAGCTGAGTAAGTTTCCATTGTACATGTGTACCACCTATTTATCAATTTATTCATTAACGGACACTCAGGTTGCCTCCATATCTTAGCTATTATAAATAATGCTGCGATGAACATATGGATACACCTGTCCCTTCAAAATGGTATTTTGGATTTCTTCATATAAAAACACAGAAGCAGGATTGCTGGGTCCTTTTTTGTCTCTTGTTATAATCTTTGTTTTAAAGTCTATTTTGCCTGGTATAAGTACCGCTACACCAGATTTTTTTTTTTTTTTAATTTCCATTTTCCATCCCTTAACTTTTGGTCTGTGTGTGTCTTTCAATTTGAAGTGAGTCTCTTTGAGGCAGCATATGTAAGGGTCTTGCTTTCTTATCCATTCAGCCACCCTATCTTTTGATTGGGACATTTAATTCTTTTTCATTTGAAGTAATTGTTGATAGATGTGTATTTATTGCCATTTCATTATTTGTATTTTGATACATTTTTTTTCTTCTTCTTAAAGAAGACACTCCAACATTTCCTGTAATACTGGCTTGGCGGTGACAAACTCCTTTAGTTTTTTTCTTGTCTGGGAAGCTTTTTATCTGTCCTTCAACTCTAAATGATAGCTCTCCTGCGTAGATTAATCCTGGTTGTAGGTCCTGGCTTTTCATCACTTTGAATATTTTGTGTCAAGCCCTTCTGAACTAGAAAGTTTCTGTTGAGAAATCAGCTAACAGCTTTATGGGAGCTCCCTTGTAGGTAACTAATTGCTTTTCTCCTGCTGCTTTTAAGATTCTCTCTTTGTCTTTAACTTTTGGCTTTTAATTATGATGTGTCTTGGTGTGGGCCTCTTTGGGTTTGTCTTATTTGGAACTCTCTGATCTTCCTGGAGTGGTATATCTATTTCTTTCACCAGGTCAGGGAAGATTTCTATCATTATTTCTTTAATTTTTTTTTTTTTTTTCAATTTCTTGCTCTCTCTCTCTTCTCCTTCTGGTACTCCATGATGCAAATTTTGTTGTACTTCATGCTGTTTCAGAGGCCCCTTAAATTATCCATTTCTTTTGGATTTTTTCTTCTTGCTATTTTGATTGGGTGTTTTCGGCTACATATAAATTTTTTATATAATATTTATAAATTGTTGATTCAATCCTCTGCTTCATTTAATCTGTTGATTCTCTCTAACTTATCCTTCACTTCTGACTTGTTCTTTTTTTGTTTTCTATCTTCATTTTTATGTTTCCTACCTCTTCGTTGAAGTTTTCAATGATCTTCTCAATGATCTTCTCCTAAGATCATTGAGCATAGTTAAACCAGTGTTTTGAACTCTGCATCTAGTAGGTTGCTTGCCTCCATTTTGCTTAGTTTCTTTTTTCTGGAGTTTTGTTCTATTCTTTCATGTGGAACATGTCTCTTTGTCTCCCCATTTTGGCTGCCCCCCTGTGTTTCTTTCTATGTATTATGTATGGCTCCTAAGTCTCCTGGTCTCAGTAGAGTGACTTGATGTAGTAGCTGTCTTGTGTGGCCCAGTGGCACAGTCTTCTCTAGTCACCTGAGATAGGTGCTCAAGGTGTTTTTCTTGAATGAGTTGTGTGTGCTCTCCTGTTATAGTTGAGTCTTGGTTGCTATTTGCATGTCAGTGGGAAGGACTGACTCTCAGGTTGATTGTGAGGATTGGCCAGTGAAGAGATGACCCTATGAAGTTGGATTCACTTTAGTAGGGCTATGGTGCCTTCCTAGTCTGCCCATCAGGTATGTCTTCCTCAGATATAGCCCCGAGTGATGCTCTGTCTCCAGTTGAAGCCAGCCACTGGGTGTGCCAGCCCAAGGGCCTTCTGGGAGAATTCTAGCTGCAGGTTAAATTCAGCCACAGCCTGTACACTTCCAGGGTCACCTGGAAAGAGTCATCAAGCAATCTGCAGATGGCTGTCACCCGTGCAGGCTTAGAGGTTTCGTAAGAGGCCAAGCCAGGGACTGAGGCCAGCTGCCTCTAGTACTGGGCTTGGTGCTGCTCAGCAAGAAGCACAGGACATGCTGAGGCCAGATGTTGCTTCTTTGGGTTTTGAGAGATTTTAGGGAAGTCTGCAACATGAGCCAAGGCAGGCTATTTGTATGGAAAAACCACTGGAGGCATCATGGGTGGACCCACAAGTTGAGAAGGGTGGAGTTTCAGGGAATCACCTGGGCAGGGCAACCTGTGTTAGCCAGGTTTGTGGAGACTCAGATGTGATGGCTGCCCACCGGGAAAGGTGTGTGTGTGTCGGGGGGCAGGTGGGTGGCTGCATACTCAACAAATGAACAATGAATTCTGCCTGCCCTTCTGTCTGGGAGAAAGACACCCTCCAGCCCCTACCCTAAAGCCAGCCAACTCAGTTCCTCCCTGTATGTTTCTGGCATTCCTCAACCAGCTACCCCGATGCTGGAGCTCAGAGTTAGTAAGTCCACCACTGACTAAGTCTGCATGCATGCCCTTTAAGAGGAATGTCTGTGACTCTCACAGCCTTCTGTCTCACTCATCCACAATCTCTGCTGGTTTTCACAGACAGAGGTTGTGGGGACTTCTCTTCCTGGCACTGGAACCCTGGGCTGAGGATCCCAGAGAAGAGCCGGGATCCCTCACTCCTTTGGGGGAACCTCTGTAACCAAGCTATCCTTCTTGATTCTGATTCACCACATGAGGATGTGGGACCATCCAGTTTCACATTCCATCTCTCCTACCAGTCTCGAGGTGGCCTCTTCTATGTGTCCCCAGCTGAGTTCCATTCATTCAGAACTCAGATGACTCCCAATGATGGTTGCTCTGTAGTTTCATTGTAATTTTGATGTCATCAGGAGAGGAGGTAAGCATAATGTCTACCTTTCACACCATCTTGACTCAAAGTGCCTCCTTAAACAATTTTTATCATTGTCATTTTCATTTTTCTTTAATTTATCTGAGTGTGGGAGTGGAATGAAACAATAAAAAGCCAAATATTAATGACACTAGAATGACAGGCCAAAGCATTATCCAGAAACCCACAGCACAGCAGCACTCCTTAACTGCACTGTATATTTAAAGCACCTGGGATCTTGTTAAATTCTGTTTCAGCAGTTCTGAGCAGGGCCTAATTTTCTGAATTTCTTGCAAGTTCATAAATATTACTGATGCTGCTGATCCAGGAACCTCACAATTAGCAGTGAAGTCTGTTTTGGGCAACTGTCTTAAATGTATCTTCTATGCACAGAAACTTCCTCAAAGAAGGAGGTTTAAAAGCAGGAAAAAGGGAAGAAGAGGGAGGATGGAAAAAGGCTACCAGGTAGTCAGCACTTTCTGTTCCCCAGGCAAGGTTCTAAATGTTTTTATTGCAATATCTTATTTAATGCCAAAAAAAACAAAAAAACAAAAAAAACAAAATGCACATCAATCTTGAATTTCCCAGCCTCACTTCCAAAGTAAGAAATAAATTTATGTTTTTTTAAAAACAAAGCAAATCAAAAATTAAAAAAAAAAACATGAAGTTGAACTATCGTCATTTCTGTTATACAAGTAAGAATATTGAAGATTGAAAAAGAAAACAGACCAACCTCTATCAGCTAATAAAAAGAAGAATCAGGATTTATCCTCAGGCACTCTGAACCCAGAACCTGGCCTGTTATCCATTACATTATATGGGAATATAAAAAGGAAATGTTCAAAAATGAAATTTAAAAAATACAGAAATCAAGAGCATTTTTTGATTTTTCTCCAAATATGAAAAATATATATTTTAAAACAATTCTACTAGCTAATTTTTTTAACCTGTCACTTTTTTAGTTATAAACAAAGTGGGCATCAAATCATAAGCCTGATTGCTTCAAATCAAGCACTGCCTCAAACTTTTCTAATCATATATTACCTCACATATTCTCATCCAAATATTGTCCTCATCCTCCATCTGCTGCCATTCCTCCCACTTATGTTTGCTCTGGAAACCTGTCTACCATTTAAAAATAAAACAAACCAAACAAACCACAAACTTCCTCTATTCCCATATGTTCTTCACCAAGTGTTTTATTCAACTACAAACTTTCTTTTTCTGAAATCCATTTATCATCCATGGAGATAGAGACTGCTTCATTTACATCTTTCTTCATATAAAAATGTCCATTCTACTATACTCAATTTCCCACTGTAACCTTGTGAATCTTCACTTCTTTAAAATGACTTTTTCTCTTCTCTTTTTCCTCAATTTAAACTAGCCTTGGACTCACTTGCTTCTTTTCTTTGCATATCCTTCTGCATTATGCATGACTACTCCATTAATTATTAAACTCTTAGGTAAGCATCAGTCTTAAGAACAAAGCCTCAGGTCTGGTGACTACAGAAACAGGGTTTGGGTCAGGTCAAACAAAAGATAATATAGCTTCACACCAATGAAGGTGGAGTGACCCTACCAATATCCCCTTGAAACCAGCAGAATGATGCCATGCCTGACATCAGGTCCTGATGCAATGATCAACTGTCTCCTACCCTAGCCCTGATCAATTGGTAGAGCCCATGACCCAAATCCCTTATCTATCATGACTAATAATTTTCCCTATCCTATACTCTAGAGGCTGTAAGGGATCCATGTCTTTGACCACTAGCTCACTTATGTCTCCAGTTTTGGTGATATTTCCTTAAATAAACCTCTACTTTCTTTGCTGCAAACTCCTGTTCATGTCTCTTTCGGCTTTGACATGTGCAGGCAAAATGAATCCCTTGTGTTTGGTAAGACTGTAGACCAAAACAACACTGACAACCATAAATCTTACTCTTCTTAAGATATTAGTCTCTGTTCATTGTCTCTGCTGCAGTCTGGCTACTATATTCTCCATATCACTTGTTAACATCATAAACATATTTATATTTGCCAAATACTTTTTTATCTTACTAAGAATATCTCAGGCACTTAAGAAAGTTGACTATACTCTCTTTAAAAGTTTGACCCCCTCCCTTTCCATAGTGTCACTCTTCTCTAGATTTCATTTTTGCCTTTTATGAATTTTTCCAGAATATATATTTTATTGTGGTAAAATTCATATAACATAAATTTATCAGTATAGTCATTTTAAGTGTACCATTCAGTGGCATTAAGTACATCCACAACATTGTACAATCATCATCACTATCCATTTTCAGAATGTTTTATTCATCCCAAACAGAAACTCTTATTAAAAGAAGATCTCAGGCCCAATATGGGCTATAGCTCTTTATACCAAACCAAGATTTAACATCTGACTTAATTGCTTTTTCAATCACTCCAAGAAATGTAACTTTATTCAACCGCTTTGGAATTTTCTGGTCAACACCAATAAACTAATCTGTCACATGGGCAGTCTCCATCCAATCTGCATAATAAATCACTTGCCATTCCTTCTCTCCTGTCCTAAGAAGATATCCTGATCTAAAAATAATCCTTCTTTTATAGATAGTTTTATTGCCCTATTCTTCTTATTATTAAAACCTTCCATTGTGTACTACTCCATGAGAGCACAATGCTAGCTGGAATGCTGTCTTTCATGAATCACTCAATAAAGCCAAATAGATCTCCAAATTTACTCAGCTGAATTGTTTTTAATGCTCCATACCTATTAAACAATAACTTGCTATTTTTTCATTTCTCCTCCTTCTGGTAATCTATATTCTTTTTTTTTTTTTGTCAATGAATTTGATTTTTTTATGTAACTCATATAAGTTGAATAATACAATGTTTGTCTTCCTGTGTCTGATTTATTTCATTTAGCATAATGTTTACAAGTTTTATCCATACTGTAGCATGTATCCAAATTTCATTGCTTTTTAAGGCTGAATGATATTTCATTGGATGTATGTAAGACATTTTGTTTATCCATTAACCTGTTCATGGGCATGACTAATGCTATGAACATTGTTGTACAAGTATCTATTTGAGACCCTGCTTTCAATTCTCTTGGGTATATACATAAGATTAAATTGCTGGATCATGTAGTAAATCTATGTCAATTTTTTAAATAGTTGCCAGATTTTTCCACAGCAGCTGATAATTTTAAATCCTCACCAACAATAGACAAGGGTTCTAATTTTTCCACATTCTCACCAAAATTCTTTTTTAAATTAGTAGTCATTTTAATGGACATCTCATCTCGGTTTTGATTAGCATTTCTCTAATGATTAGTATTGCTGAAAACCTTTTCACGAGTTTATTGACCACTTATATATCTTCTTTAGAAAAATGTCTATTCAACTTCTTTGACAAGTTTTTAAACTAAGGTATTCGTTTTTTATTATTGAGTTGCTGAAGTTTTTTATATGTTCTGGATGTCAATCTCTTATTGGATATATGACTTTTAAATATTTTCAACCATTCTCTTTTCACTCTGATGATAGTGTCCTTTGATGCACTAAAGATTTAATTTTAATGAAGTCAAATTTTCCATTTTTCCTTTTGTTGTCACATCCAATAAATTACTGTCAAATATAATGTTATGAAAATATTTTCTATATTTTTATCTAAGAGTTTTAGCTCTTATATTTATGTCTTTAATTCATTGAGTTAATTTCTATATATGGTGTAAGATAAGAATTCAATTTCATTCTTTTGCATGTGGATATCCAGTTTGCTTAGCACAATTTATTGAAAAAAATTTTCCCACAGTAAATGACCTTGGCACCCTAGTCAATTATATGCAATTATTTATTTCTGGGCTCTCTATTTTATTCCAAATGTTCCTCGTAATGACACTTCAGACATTAAAACAGACAACAGGTATGAGGTTGTCCTTAAAGATTATAATGGCACTAAATTTTTTTTCTATTACCTAGTGATACTATAGCTTTCACAACATGGTAGTAAAACACATTACTCTCACGTCTGTGGTGATGCTTGTGTAAACAAACCTACTGTGTTGCCAGTCATATAAAAGTAAAGAACATAAAATTGTATACGGCACATAATACTTGAAATAATAATAAATGATTATTATTGATTCATTTACTTACTATACTATACTTTTATTATTATTTTAGAATGTACTCTTTCTACTTATTAAAAAAGTTTGTTGTAAACAGTATACCATGTTACCCTGTCAGCAGCCTCATACATCTCATATTTACCGCATCTCTTGCATGCATTATTTTCTCTTGTGCTTGACTCAGTCTCATGTTGTTTTGTTTATCATGGCCCCTAACCATAAAAAAAAAAATCCACTGCTAGTATTACCAGTAAGAGGCCATGTAATTGACCTGGAAACAAAAATAAAAGTGATTAAGGACTATGAAGATAGAAAATCAGTGATAGTTATTGCTCACCAGTTAGGCATGTCCCATTCAATCATAGCTGTAATTTTGAAGAATAAAAACAAAATGACAAAATCTGTCAAAGGAACTGCTTTATTGAAGGCACTGCTTTATTGAGATTAACAAAAATTCTAGAAGGGCCTATATCTGAAATGAAGCAACTTCTAATAACTTGAATTGAAGACCAGACACAGAAACATATTCCTCTCAGCATGATGATAATCATGGCCAAAGCAAAATGTTTCTTTGTGATGTTGAAAGAAAAGAAGGTGGGACCTGACTCCACTGATGACAGTGCTAAATATACTGCTAGATTTGGGTGATTTAAACCACTTAATAATTGTTATTCATTACATGATGTGAAAGTGAGTGATGAAGCTGTGAGTTCTGATGTGAAGACAACTGGAGAATTATTGGAAATTCTAGATAAATCGATGGGAAAGAATTTTCAGAGCAAATATTCAATAAAGACAAAACCTTCCTTTTCTGGAAACAGATGCCTGAAAGAACTTTCATCCATAAGAATGTCAAGTCAATGACAGGTTTCAAGGCTTTTAAGGACAGGTTAACAGTATTGCTTGGGAACAATTTTTCAGGCTACAAATTGAAACCCTTTGTGATGTGACACAGTGAGAATATAGAGACTTCAAGAATATAAATAAGCACGTATCATTCTAGTGTACTATAGAAGTAATAAGAAGTCATGGATAACACCACTTCTTCCAAAATACCCTTCTGAATTGCTATACCAACAAAATGGAGAAGTACTGTTTGGAGAATAATATATCTTTCAAGATTTTGTTTATTGTGGATAATGCTCCTGGATGTCCTCCTTTTATTGATAATCTTCATCTCAATATGAAAGTGGTGTTTCTCCCTCCAAATACCACTTCTTTGATCTAACCAATGACTCAAGGAGTTATAGCTGCTTTGAAGGCCTACTAACTAAGGAAGACCTTTGCCTAGGCTATTGCAGGAATTGAGGAAGACCCTGAAAAGACACTGATATAATTCTTGAAGGATTACAACATCTATGATTGTGTAAAGAACCTTGTTTGGGGTTGGGGTGATATTGCCAAAAAGTGTATAAATGGCATCTGGAAGAAGACACTCAAAAGGTTCATTCACAACTTCAAAAGATTTTCCTAAAATAAGGAGCTTGCAAAAATAAACAAGGCTGTGGTTGAAATGACAAGCAACTTTAACCTGGGTATGTATGAGAATGACATTTAGAGCTACTAAAGATAGTTTCTGAAGAATTGACTAATGAGGAGTTGTTGGAACAGGATCAGAAATGCATAAAGAAGGAAGAAAAAAGAGAAATTGCAGAAAAATAAAAAGAAAAACACCCAAGAAAATTCACAGTGAAGAGTTAGCAGAAGCTTTTGCAGACCTCAACAAGTTACTTTAAAAGAATGAAAATAGGGACCTCAAGGCCAAAAGGTTTTCATTGATAGAAGAATATTTATGATGCATTATCTGCTTACAAGCAAATCTATGATAAAAAAAAAAAAGAAGGAAAGAAGGAAGGAAGGAAGGAAGGAAGGAAGGAAGGAAGGAAGGAAGGAAGGAAGGAAGGAAGGAAGGAAGAAAAGAAGAAACAGAAGAGAAAAGAAGAAAAGAGAAAACTAAATTGTCATGGACATATTTCTGAGGAGCAACACTTCCTCAAGAAGAGCCTCAGAGAGGTCCTTCGGAGGGCAGCTCCATGTTTGTTATTGCCCTGAAGACGTTCCAGTGGGATAAGATTTGGAGGTGAAATACAGTAATATTGATAATTCAGATGCTTTGTAGGTCTAAACTAATGCATGTATTTGTGTCTTAGAGTTTAACAAAAAGATTTTAAAAGTAAGAAATAAAATTAAATTAAAAAATTTTAAATAGAAAAAACTTTTAGAATAAGGATATAAAAAAAGAAAATATTATCTACTGCCCTACAATGTGTTTGTGTCTTAAGCTAAGTGATATTACAAAAAGTTGAAGTTAAATTTAAAATCTATAAAGTAAAAAAGTGACATACAGTAAGCTAGGGCTAATTTATTATGGAAGAAAGATTTTTTAAAATAAATTTACCATAGCCTAAGTGTACAGTGTTTAAAGTGTCTATGATAATGTACAGTAATGCCCTAGGCCTTCACATTCTCTCATTACTCACTCGCTGAAAGCCAGAAAAACTTCCAGTCCTGCAAGCTCCATTTATGGTAAGTACCCTATACAAGTGTACCATATATTATGTTTTATATCATATTTTTACTGTACCTTATCTATGTTTAGATACACAAATACTTATTATAGTGTTATAATTGCCTGTAGTATTCAGTACAGTAACATTCTGTACAAGTTTGTAGCCTAAAAGCAATAAGCTATACCATATAGCCCAGGTGTGTAATAGGCTATACCATCAAGTTTGTGTAAGTACATTCTATGATGTTCACTCAAAGAGGGACTTGCCTAATGATGCATTTCACAGAAAATACAGTCAAGCAACACATGACTGTATGTCTGTATTTATGCTAATACCACACTGTTTTGATTATCATAACTTGGTAATGATTTTTAAAATAAAAAAATGTGACTCCTTCAACTTTGCTCTTCTTCAAGATTGTTTTGGTTATTTAGAGACTTGAGATTTCATAAGAATTATATATTTTATATGTATGTCAACATCAAAAAAATCATCATTGAGACTTAATAGGGATTTCATTGAATTTGCAAATTACTTTGAGTAGTATGGTCATCTTAAAAATGTTAAGTCATCCAATCCATGAACATGGATGCCTTTCATTTATTGGTCTTGCCTAATTGCTCTGGCTAGAATTTATAATACTAGATTGAACACAAGAAATGAAAGTGAGCATCCTTGCTTTTTTCCTGATCTTAGGGGGAAAGCTTTCAGTCTCAAACTACTAAATATAATGTTAGCTCTGCAATGTTCATATACTTTGAGAAAATTTTCTTCTATTCCTATTTTATTGAATTTTTTTTTATCACAAAGAAATGTTAAATTATGTCAAATACCTTTTCTGCGTCAATTGAGAAGATCATGCAATTGTTTTTCTCTATTCTATTAATGTGATGTTTCACATTGACTGATTTTTGTATGTTGAATAAAACTTGCATTTTTTAGATAAATCCCACTTGGTCTTTGTGTACAATCCTTTTAACATACTGTTGGAATTAGTTTGCTGGTATTTTCTTGAGAAATTTTGCATCTTTATTTATAAGGAATTTTGGTCTGTAGTCTCTTCTGATGTTTTTGTCTAGCTGAGGTATCAATGTAATACTGGCCTCAAAGAATGAGTTAGGAAGTGTTTCTTCTTTTATTTTTTGTAAGAATTCCAAAAGTATTGGTGCTAATTCTTCTTTATAAGTTTAGCAGAATTCACCAGTGAAGCCATATGATCCTGGACTTCTCTTTATTGTTCCACTCCTCATTGGAGATCACAATCTATTGGGCAACAAAATGGTATGGAAACAGTTATAATAACCTATTGGGAGTGTCTTGATGGGAAGGAAATGTGAGTTATCAGGGAACTCTGGATAAACAAAGCAGACAGGGAGAGTCAGGGAAGCTCTCTGAGGGAGGGGCCTCTAGGCTGAGTCCTGATAGAGAAGTTGTCAGGAGAGAGAAGAAAGGTATTGGAGCACAGTGTTAATGGCATGGAGGGGTGAAGAAGTGTGGTACATGTACGGAACTACAAACAGTCCAGAGTAACACAAGGAGAAGATATGAGATGAAGAATGGAAGAAGGATTACTGAAAAGATATTGAGGGGGAGAGAAAGGTGAATTTTATCAAAGATAGAAAATTACTGAAGATATGTAAGGAAGGACATGCCATGGCCAGGTTTGCATAATAATAACAATTAATAATAATAATAATTAATAATAATAATAATAATAATGGCATCTGGTTTAAGATTTTTCTTTCTTTAGCGCAAAGAATGTTTAAGAGGTGGCAAGCCAGGATTGGACTAACAAGAACAGGAGGAGAGGGAGGGATAAGCATTTAAGATAAGAAATGAGACCTATCTGGCCTATCCAAAGAAACTGAGTTTCAGTGCAGAGAATCTGAAAGATAAAATAGAGTCTTTCCTCCACGTGGATTTCTTTCTACCATTGCTCCAACTCAATCTCCTCCCAGCACAATTAACCCTTCAGGATACAGCTCATGAGTTCCTTCTTCCATGACTGCTACTCAGTTCTTTCAGGAATCATGTAATTTCCTCTCCCCTTAAACACCTAAAACACTGTTTCTATCTTGTGCCATTTATTTCTTTAAAAAAAAATCATTTAACATTTAAATATTTCAGTTATCATTCTAGACATTAAGATATACAGAAAATAAAACATAAATAGAAATTTACTTTGCCATATATTTATTTATATATTTATTTTATTTCATACTTTATCATTTTCCATGTGATCTGGGCAAGTTATGCTGCATTTTTAAGCCTTTGTCTTATTCTCTAGAATAATGGAGATTGTAATAATTAACTAAATAGTTTCCAAATTAAACAAAATGACGTTTATTAATCACTTAGCACAGAGGTCGATCTATAATAGTATATCTGTTGCACAGTTGTATATAGCTGTTATCATTATTCTATTATCTATGTCTTTTGGATTATAAAATGGAGACTATATTGATCATCTTCTCTCTTTGATCTGGCACCCATAATGATGATCCACAGGATTTAATACACATTTTTTACAATGATTTATTTAAGAGATAAGAACACCATCCCTAGTGACCATCTTGTCTTTTCAGACCAAGAGTGTCCACAGCCTTCAGAAAACAGCCAAAGTGAACATACTAGTTTAGCCACCAGCAAAGAATAAAACTTCCTGCTGCTTCACATCCTCATCAGCAACTGGCATTGACAGTTTGGGGTTTGGGCTATTCTATTAAGTGTGTAGAGGTCTTTCATTGTTATTTTAATTTGCAATTCCCTAATAGCATACAATGTTGAACATCTTTTCATATGTTTATTTGACATGTGTATCCCTATTGGTAGGATTTACTTAGATCCTTTGCTCCTTTTTAAAAATTGTCTTTTGTTTTCCTGTTACTGACTTTTAAGCATTCTTTGTATATGTTGGATACCAGTCTTCTATCAGATATACATTTTACAAAGTTTTTTCTCTTAGTAGGTGGCTTGTTTTGCTTTGACCATTAATATATCTTGTTTGTGAAGTTCCTATTTAAATATTTCGCTCACTTTTACTGGGTTGTTTGGCTCTTTATTATTGAAATATAGGAGTTCTTTATTTTGGCTACAAGTACTTTTTGTGACAGTTTTCTCTTTCTTTGTGATGTGTATACACACTTCTTAACAGGTTCTCTATGGGCCCCAAATTTTTAATTTATTTAAGTTAAATTTATTATTTTAATGTATATTGCATTTTAACATATCTTTAAAAATATTTAACTCTTACCAAGTCTCACAAATATTCTCCTGTTTTTTCTAAAGGTTTTATGATTTAACTTTAATTATTAGGTCAAAAATCTATCTTGAATTAATTTTTGTGTCTAACATCTAGTATAGTAAGAGAATAGAAGTATAAAGTTATAAAATATTCAGAGTGACCGGAATTGTTATTGAGATATGTTTAGGGTAGAGTGAGTGCACAAAGAAGGCAGAATAGAGGGGTAACTTCATGAAGGTGACTCCAACACTCAGTCTTCAAGAATGAAAAAGATATAATGGACAGATCAAAGGGAAATGGCATTTTAGGAGAAGAAAACACCAGGCACAAAGGCATAGAGTAATAAAATATTATGGCATGGTTAAAGAATTTCCAATAGTTCATTGAAACAAAAAGTCTGCATTTGGTGGGGACAGGGGAGGGAAGACAGTAGTTGGGGCAGTACATGAATTACCATTTGAAGAGGTGGACTCTCACTCAGAGCTTGTCATCCTCCCTTTTCTTAAACAGCTATATCCCTAGTATTTTCAGTTTTTACCTCCAGCTCTACCCTTCCACTAGAGATTTGCCCATTTCAGCTCATATTTAGCCAGAATAGTTCCAGGTAGGACAATTTTCTTTTTTACTCACAAGTTCACTTTAGTGTCCTCCTTCCTTTCCCTGAGACTTTTGGCAAATGATGAAGCTCAATCCACAGAAGTTCTAGCCTCCAGGTTAGGAAAGCTCTGCTTGGCACCCAAAACCAGCAAAACAAAAATCTCACCCTCTCTTATTTCATAATCATCGTGAACCTGTAGTGAAAAATCTAAACACGTTTTAGAGTTAATGGAATGTCTTTACAAACTGGCTGTCCAAACAAAATTGTGTATTCTGGTTAGACACAGTAGAGCTAAAGAAAACTGTGTGTGCAACAAAAAGACAATGTATTCCAACATTCCTTAATTTGCAAAGTTTAAAAAAATGCATGTAGATGTTTGCTACATGTTACCAACAGCTGTAGTATTCATTTTAAATAATTTGTATGAAATTTGACTTTGCTGTAATTTTTTTCATAATTTATTCAGTTAAATAGCGTTTGACTTGCATTAAATGCATTTATATCAAATGCAATGAGATTTCCAAGAGAACCAGCTCTGTAATATATGAAAAAGTTTTCTTTATAGAATTCAGTGGTGTTTCAAGAGAGAGCAGCAAGGGATAGAGAAAGAGACAGAAGGTAGAAAGGGCAGAAGGGAAACAGGAGGTTATGCGAGAGCAAAGAGGCTGGCACTGACTCGTCCAAAGGGAAAGAAGGTACAGAAATTTGCAGGAAGATTGTAAACTTTCTAAAACTGGGGTAACCTCGTTTTATGTGTATGTTTGTTTTGCAGAGTACTTAGCACTGTGTAAGAAACATTGTTTATGTGAAATAAATATTTGGGGGACTTACGTGAGTCCAACAGAAGGATGGAGAGGTAGAGAGGAGGAAAGCCAGGGAGGAGAAGGGGAGACTGACAGCAAGTTGTGGTGTGAAACAAGGCACAGAAAAAAAGTGGGAAGGCCAGTAAGAGACAGAAGAGGGTAGAAAAGAAGAGGACAGAAGGAGGAAGAAGAATGTGAACAAAAGACAAATAGGAGGAAAAGACAGTAAAAAACAGATCAGGAGTTTGGTAACATTCTCACAGGTTGGAGGGTCCTCACACGCCCTCTAATGAGGACATGCTAACTTCAGGATCCTCTGAAGCCAAGGTCTACCACCCTTTCTTTTAGCTTAGAAGGGCTCCCTCATCCAATTCAACCTATACTCTGTGAAGCTCCAAGCTCCAAATGTACTTGAGAGCCTGCTCTCCAGGAAGACCGCAGACAAGACTACGGAAGTGAGGAGGGCCCACTGAGCTGGTGCCTGAGGACCAGGTGTGGTCATTCCAGCTCTGGAAAAGCAAAACAGTTAACTCTCTGGAAAGGTATTTCCCTTGCACTTAACTCAGCACATAAACACATGCAAATCAAGGACGCTGCTGTATAACCTGGAAGTGAGAAGAGCACAGGGCAGCGCTTTTCCTCCTTCTTCCCCTTCTTCTCCTTCTCCTTCTTTTCCTTCTCCTTCTTTTCCTTCTCCTTCTTTTTTTACTATCTAGTATATAGAGGGAAAAAAATAAAAATCGTTAGACATTTAACATATACAAAACACTGCTGGGTTTGCATTTACCTGCAGAGCTATGCAGAAGAAGTAATATTATCCTAATTTTTATAGCTAAGTAAACTAAGGTTCAGAGATTCTACATAACCTGCCCAAACCACAAGTGACAGAAGGTATATTAAGAGAAATATGTAAATGAATGTAATACAAGGTAAATCACTATTCATCCTTCTTTGTAAATCAATGTACTATATAGTGCCTACAAAATTACAAGACTTGTAATAAATATGTATGGAATGAATGAGTAAAATAAGCTAAGTGTTAAAGAACTCTAAGGTGAAGGGATTATTACATTCGGTTCTGGAGAACTAAGAGATGTCATGGAATTGGTGACATATAGAATATTCTTTTAAAGATATATATAGATTGTGATGAGCAGGGATGGTATGGGGCAGAGAGAAAAATATCTAGGTGCAGGAAATACTCAAATTTATCTGTAAGGTAAGTCCCTTCTGCCAACCTTTTATTTTGACTAGGTCAATCTCATTTGTTTTCCCAAACTACATGACAGATGACATTTATCAGCCCTGTTCTGTGCTCTGTATTTTAGACAGATATAAACAGGATGGATTCAGAGAGTGCACTCTTATTTAATTATGAATGACATAGCCTGTTATAGGTCACTAACAGAGTGGATCACAAAATAAGGATTTAAAAGTAATGAAGAAAAAATGGGCTGAAACCAATAAAGCTGGCATTTATAAAGATAAATGCAGAGTCATTTATTGAATAAGCATTATGGAGGGCACCTGGGTTTTAGGACCCATACTAGTTCCAAGGGATTGAGAGAAACTGATATTTGAGTTGAGTTATCAAGACGCAAATAGGAGTTTTTCAGATTAAGAAAATGGAATAAAGCACTCAGGAAGAAAGGATGAGCAAAGTCATAGAGGCACAGAAAAGCACGATGTTTGAGGGAGAGCTGAGCAGTTTGTTCATTCTCTAAGTGAGCATGGAATATCAACCACATGCCAGGCAAGTGTTAGATGCTGAGAACACAGTGCTGAGAGACAGACCTCACATTTTTTGGAGGAGACTCATGCTAGTTACATTAGACAACTATAGGAGAATCAAGGAGGGAGACCAACATCCTTGGTTGCCAGTGGCCTTTCTGTTTCAGCATTGCAAGTCCCGCATCCTGGGAACTCCTTTCGTCTGGGCAAACCAGGACCAGGATGGTTGGTCACGCTAGTGGAAAAGGCTTCTGAGAAGGGGTGTCAAATAACTGAGACCTCACAGATGGCAGGGGGCCAGCTATTCAAAGATCTAAAGACAGTTTTACAGGATGAGGGGTCACAAAATGCAAAGGCATTCAGGAGCATTTCCCACAGCAATTCTTACCGTTTTACCCCTCTCCCAAGCACTCAGCTTCACTATATTGGGACACCAACAGATGGTCTGGCTAACCGCTGAGGGGCTGTTGTAGAACTAAATGACCAAGGCACGTGGAGTAGACCAAAGGCTGCATCTAGGCATCACTCTCTGGAGGCCCACAGCCCCTCAAAGGCAGTGTGTCCAAAAGCTCTTTCTTTTTCCACACTTTTTTCTTAGTTCCCAATCCTAGTTACTTACACCACTATCTAACCTTCAAGCTCTGGCATCTCTCTCTCTTTTTTCTTATAGCCAGTGGTAGAGTTCTGTGAGTGACACTTCTCTTTAGGCTAACAACTTGTGCTAAACTACCTCTATTGTACAGCTGCTCCCATATCTGTCTCTCACTGTCTCTCTCTCATACTTTCTCATTCTCTGTACTGCAGATAGCACGATCGTAAAAGGCTTGGCCTAGAGCTTGACAACATCCAACAACTTTTGGTTATCATCATTAAAAGGAAAACAAGGCCATTACATATGCTTGCTTAAGCTCCTTTGGAACCTTTCTACTGCATTCATGATAAAACCCACAGTTCTGGCCCCTGCCTGTATTTCTAGCCCCAGGTTTACCCCCTTCTGTCTTTTACAGTTTTCTACTCTGTCAGCTCTTTACTGTTGCACTTACCTTCAATATCCTACACCTTCAATATTTTGATCCTAATACAAGAAATTCCTCCTCTTCTCCTTCTTGGTCACGTTCTTCTTGTCTACCAGGTCTCAGCCCAGATATCCCCACCTCAGTGAGATTCCCCCTAACCCTCTCAGTCTGCTTTGCCCCATTGCATACAGCCCCTGGGGTTTACTCCATCATGACACTTCCTATGCGTCACAGTGCCTTATCATCCAAGTTAGAGGGCACTCTCAAAGTCTTATTACCAATCCCAGCGCCAGCACAGCTCACAGCACATGGTGGACACACAAGAAATGTTTGCCAAAGTAATGAGGAAATTTTCCCCTGCCTAAGAGGCTCTTTGCTTTCTTATTTTCTTCCTTTAGCTAGCCTGTCTTCTATACTTATAGTTCAAGTACTCTTTCGCAAAGCTTTTCAAATGCTTCTCCCTTCCCCAGGAGAAATATTCAACCACTATTTTCCCTAACCTCCCAGCTCTTTATTTCTTCTGCTGTTGCAGCACTTATCTCCTTGTATATTTGCAAATCACTTGCATTTTTGTCTCCACACTGTACTGTGAGCTCTTAAAGGGAAGAGATCATCTGTGCATGTTTGCTTGCTCAGCATTTTGCATAGTGCCTGGCAAGGAATGGGCACTCAGTGAGAATATGCCCATCATTCGATTGAATGAATGGAAAGAATTCTGTGCAGGTACTCAAAATGCCACCCACTTCAAGTGTTAGGAAGAAGAGCAATCCTTCCTTCTGTTCAGAATGAAGACAACACACCCAGCTATCTGCACAGATTTGGAACTAGACATGGATAGTCTAAAATAATTAAGGAAATTCACTAGTGATCCCAACTCTTAGTTTTTCTTTTACTGAAAAAAAGTACAATTAACACATGATAAATACAAAAAGAAATGAGGCTTTTCAAATAATGCAGCACTAGCAATACTGAGGGAGAAAAATGAACTATATTGCACTGCAGTCACTTGCTGGTTGGAGTTAAGTTTGAAAGGAAAGCAGAAAGCATGACTCTAACTCAATTAGAGATTTTCTATGAAAAAATAGTGCATGCACTAGAAGAAATAGTCACACATGTCACTGTATGGGCTTGTTCAAGACACACAGAGATGGCCAAGGATCCCATCTCTGGAGTCTGAGCATTTGATTCCTCTCATTGCCTCTCGGGGCTCACAGTGATGAAAATGACGGAGCCAAGTGGTAGCTGGATGAACAGGTTAGCACTACATCAGAGTTTGGCTTCTGCATTCCCAGAAAGAGGATATAGGGAAA
>NW_006431288.1:4642106-4664286 GCF_000325575.1 Pteropus alecto | reverse complement strand
GATGCTCCATACCTCTCAACCTCTATTTTCTTCATTTCGGTTAATTCTCAAAGTCCTACTTTGTGGCTATAACGGGAAAGCCCAAATGGTTCCTACTTCTTCACACTCAGTGTCATGGTTCTAGGCCAGTGTAGTCTGAAACCCTGCCCGCCACCCTGGAGAGAATACAGGGCAGTATTAATATGAGTGCTCCTCTGGCCTCTTACTGTTCAAGCTCTCCCCCTGTAGAAGGTGCTGGCACCCTGACCAGATGCAGAAAGAACAGGCTCCCAGTGAGGAAGGAAGAGTGTGGCACAGGAGACAGAGCCTCACCAGGTATCAGCTCCCTGTAGGGTTCTAGCAAAGGCCCAATGCTCGTAAACCTCAGTCTCCTCAAATACACACACCACAGGATTGTCCTCTGTGCTTGTTAAGGTCCCTCCCAGCACTGAGTTCCTGTGCTCAGGGACATCTGAAGAGAAAATTAGAATGCACCAACCAGGTAATGTGAGTGAAGAGATATAGAGACATTATTGAGTGCCACACACCATGCTAAGCAACTTAATGTGATCTAAACCTCAGAACAATCTAGTGAAGTAGATACCATTATTATCCTCATTTTATCTATGAGGAAACTAGAGTCTGGAGAGGCTGTGTAGCTTATTTAGTTCTGTATATCATCAGTGATGGCCTGAGTAAGATTTGGATTTCAAGTCTGCTTGACTCTGAAGCTACCCTCCATTCACACATTGCTTGCAGACAGTGGTTCATGAGAGTAACTGACCATATTGGGTATCTTCTATTCAATGCTTGGGCAGTATGACACCTGTATAGAGTACATATTGGGGCATCCAGGTCCTCTGACATGTCCATTGTGATGCATAAAACATCCAGGCTGCTTTTTAATTTCATTTTACAAAAATTCTCATCCACATTAAGCTAGCACCCTGACACACTGAGAGCTCATGCAACCTTCCCTGGCTCTCTAGGGTAAAAGATTTTTCAGATTCTAGGTGTGGTTTGCACCAAGTGAAACCTGGCTGTTCTAGATTTTCAGATTACCCATTCAGCCATTCATTGTATTTATTGATCATCAAAAATATTTCTTGATTATCTGCTAGATGTTCAATAAGTATTTATTGATCATTTACTCAATAAATGTATATAAGTATGTATGTATGTATGTATGTATGTATGTATGTATGTATGTATGTATGTATGTATTTATATCCAAGTTTATTGTGTCTCTTAGGAATGTTTTACAGTTTTCTTTGTATCTTTTTGTGTTTTTTAAGCACTTTATTTTATTATTAGTTTCAAGTATACAGTATATTCGTTAAACTTTTATCTACTTTATGAAACAATCCCTCTGATTACTATCTTCCCTCTGCTTCTATATATAGACATTACATTACTGCTGACTTCATTCCCTGTGTCATACTCCCCATCTCCATCACGATCCCGCAACTACTAATTTGTACTTCTTAAACACTTCACCTCTTTCTCCCAGCCCCCCAATCCTCCTCCCCTCTGTCCGTAACCACAGTGTCCACTATATTCGTGTTTGTTTTTGATTAGTTTGTTCTTCTTGTTTCTTAGATTCTGCATATAAGTGAAATCATATGGTATTTATATTTGTCTGATTTATTTCGCTTAGCATAATATCCTCTAGGTCCATCCATGCCATTGCAAATAGTAGGATTTCATTATTTTTATTGCTGAGTACTATTCTATTGTATATATGAACCATAACTTCTTTATCCAATTGTTTGTTGATAAGCATTTAGGTTGCTTTCACGTCTTGGCTATTGTGAATAGTGCTGGCGTGAACATAAGTGTACATAGATCTTTATGAATTATTATTTGGGTTTTCTTTGGATAAATACCCAGAAGTTCATTTACTGGGTCAAAAAGTAGATCCAGTTTTACTTTTTTGTGGAACCTCCAGACTGTTTGCCATAGTGGTTGTACCAATCTACAATCCTACCTACAGTTCCCTTTTCTTCACAGCCTCGCCAACACTTGTTATTTGCTTTGTTAATGATAGCCATTCTGACAGGTATGAGGTGACATCTCATTGTGGTTTTAATTTGCATTTCTCTGATGATTAGTGATCTTGAGCATTGTTTCATATGTCTGTTGGTCTTCTGTATTTCCTCTTTGGAGAAATATCTGTTCATGTCTTCTGCCCATTTTTGAATTGGATTGTTTGGTTTGTTGTTGTTATTGAGTTGTATGATTTCTTTAAAAATTTTAGATCTTAACCCCTGGTCAGATGTATCATAGGCAAATATCTTCTCCCATTCAATAGGTTGTATTTTCATTTTGTTGATTATTTCCTTTGCTGTGCAAAAACTTTTTAGTTTGATGTAGTCCCATTTGTTTATTTTTTCTTTTGTTTCTCTTGCCCAAGGAGATATATCTGAAAAGAAATTACTAGTAGCAATAGAGTTTACTCCCTATGTTTTCTGCTAGAAGTCTTATGGTTTCAGGTCTTACATTTAAGACTTTAATCCATTTTGAGTCTATTCTTGTATATGATGTAAGAAGGTGGTTCAGTTTCATTTTTTGGCATGTGTCTGTCCAATTTTCTCAACACCATATATTGAAAAGATTGTTTTTACCCCATTGTATATTCTTGCCTTCTTTATATTTAAGAGCATGTAAACATGGATTTATTTCTGGGCTCTCTATTCTGTTTCATTGATCAATGTATCTGTTTTTATGCCAGTACCATGCTGTTCTGATTACTGTAGCCTTGTAGTATATCAAGTAGTGTAATGCCTCCAACTTTGTTCATCTTTCTCAAGATTGTCATGGCTATTCAGGACCTTTTATTGTTTCATATAAATTTTAGGAGTATTTGTTCCAGTTCTCTGAAAAATGCCATTGGTATTTTGTAAGGATTGCATTGAATATATAGATTGCTTTGGATAGTATGGCCATTTTAATGATGTTATATTTTCCTACCCATGAGCACAGCATACGTTTCCATTTATTTGTATCTTCTTCAATTTATTTTTTAATTGACTTATTCAACAAGTATTTATTGATTATCTACTAAGTCTGGGACAGACGTTTCCAGTAGTAAGATATAAGTGACATAAACACATTAATCTAGAGCAGAGGAGAACAGGACCTCTTTAATTAGCACATTGCACTGCCACTTCATAGGTTCTCTCATCAGGTTGGCTGGATTGTATATTCTGGCAAAAGCTGAGAACCTTTAAATGAACTGTCTAGAATAAACACCAATTAAAGCATTAGACAAATTCAGTATTGGCATTCAGTGAGTATTAACTGAGGCGTGGCTGCTAAAATGCCACTATCAAGAGCCTACTGGGCCATTTGTTGTGCACCCAGGAGTGGAGAATAGAAACCAAGCACTCAGAGCAAGGCTGATCTAGAGGTTCATCTAAATGAGGAGTTGCTCTCAAGAGGAGAAAGTAACTTCAGTGCTTTCTAATCTCACCATCCAAAAGTTGGGGCTATATTTTTTAGTCCCTAAGTATTTTATTTAGATTAGCTTAAAGGTTTATTTGAAAAATTCTAGTATTTCAATGGATTAACACAATACATATTTATTAGTCACTCACTATGTTAGTTTCCTATTGCTGCTGTAACAAAATTTCATAAACTTAGTAGCCGGAAATACAAATTTATTATTACAGTTTTGGAAAACATGAGTCTTGTACGGGTCTCACTGGGCTAAAATCTAGTTGTGTCCATGGTTGCATACCTTCTGGAGGATATAGGGAGAATCCATTTTCTTGTGTTTTCCAATTTCTAGGGCTTCTGCATTTTTTGACACTTAGGCTCTTCTATACTCAAAGACAATAATCGCTTCATTCACCTCTATTGTCACATCTCCTCCTCTGACTCTGACCCATGTGCCTCCCTCTTTCTTTTGTAAATATTTTTACACTTACAGTGGACCCATCCAGTTAATTAAGAACATTCTTCTCATCTCAAGATCATTAACTTAATCACATTAAAAAAAAGTCCCTTTTGCACGTGAGGTAACACATTACTAGGTCTGGAGATTTAGATGTGGATATCTCTATGGGGCTATTTTTCTGCCAGTAACTCCATAAATATCCACTTAAGTGTTTCTGAATAGTAAGATGACTTCGTGGTTATCTGTGAATTGAGGCTTCTTCCTTATTCTGCTGCTTCTGGGGCCTCTTCGTCTTCTCCTTTCTTCCAGCAATGAGAAAAAGGGAAAAGAAAGGAGAAAAAGTCTGTAAGTACACAGTTGTTTTTACATTTTAAGACCAGAAATCAGGAGGTAAAAATAGGAGTAACACTACTCACTATTACTCCTATTGACTCACTAGCAAAATGTTTGCCTCTTATTCCCACAACCTTATTTTCTGCTGGCCTTGAGGTATTAGTTCCAGAAGGAGAAATGCTCCCACCAGGAGATATATCAATGATACCACTAAACTAGAAGTTAAGACTGTCACCCATCCACTAAGGGCTTCTTATGCTTCTAAATCAACAATCAAAGAAGGGAGTTATGATGTTGGTTAGGAAGACCGATCCTGACTATCAAGGGAAATTGAACTACTACGCCACAGCAGAGGTAAGAAAAAGTATATCTGGGATGGAGGAGATCCCTTAGGGAATATCTTAGTATTACTATGCTCTGTGATTAAGGACAAGGGAAAATTACAACAATCCAACCCAAGCAGGACTGAACCAGACCATTTATGAATGAAAGTTTAGGTCATCAAATAAAGAACCAACTGAGATGCTTGCAGATGACAAAGGGAATACAAAATAGGTAGTAGAAGAAGGCAGTTACAAATACCAACTACCATCAGGTGTCCAGAAACAAAAATACTATAATGGTCATGAGTATTCCTTTCTTAATTTGTTTTAAATATATGCATATATAATATCTTTGTCTCCTTTCCTCTGTTATCCCTTATTATATGACAAAAGATATATTGACTTATAGTATTTAGATATTGTTAATTTTGAAATCATAATATTTGTTATGTGATATCAAGAAGAAGAGTAAACATCACCCAAAGACTTTGCATTCTCTTCTGGAGAAAAGTTTAGTGCAATTTAGGTTGTATGCAGGGTAGTCATATCACGTTAGGCAGAATTATTATCTTGCTATTTTATTCATAAAAATATGTATATGGGTGCCAAATTGACAAGCAGTGGACTTGTGATGCTTAATTTTATGTGTTAATTTGTCTGGCCCACAGTGCCCAGACCTTTGGTTAAATATTATTCTGGATATGCTATGAAGGTGTTTTTTGTTTGTTTGTTTGTTTGTTCGTTCGTTTGTTTGTTTGTTTTTTGGATGAGATTAACATTTAAGTCAGTGGACTTTGAATAAAAAAGATAATCTCCCATAGTGTGAGTGGGTCTCACCCAAAGAGTTGAAGGCCTGACTAGAACAAACACTGACCTCCTTCAACCAAGAAGGAATTCTGTAGCAGTCTTTTGGACTTGAACTGCAACATCAACTCTTTCTTGACTCTCTAGCCTCTCAGCTTCCCTTATCAGATTTTGGACTTACCAAGACTTTACAATTGTGTGAGCACATTTTTTCTACTCATATTCTATTAGCCAAAACTAAGCCACATGTCTGTAGGTAATTGCAAGGGAAGAAGGGAATTCAGTTTTGCTTTGTGTCAGAAAGGATGAAGAATCAGTTTGCTTAATAGCTTAGTCATTCTGTGCCAAATCAAGAACTTGGAGGACAACCGGTCCACCTTCTTAAGATTCTGAATTCTCAAAATCCTTTGAGGGAAGTTGCTCTCTCCTGTGTTCACCTTGGAGAAAGCTCTGTTTGGGTGCAACCTGAACTAGGGTATAAGCTATACTGACAAATATTTAGTCTTATATAGTTCTGGACATCTCCCCAGGATCAATTATTATTAATGAGATCCACACTAATTGGATGCCTAATAGGTGCCAAGAGCCAGGCTAGGTTCTGAAGACAGAAAAGTGAGCGAGACACAATCATTGACGCTAAGGAATTTGTGGTCTAATTGGAGACATAGATATATAAACAAGTAACTTTAATACAGTTAGACTGCCCTGAATGCTATAACAGAGACCACAGAAAATTCCATGACAAAACCATGAGGGACCAGTGAGAACTGCCCAGGCATCCTGGTAACAGGAGAAAATGAATAGAAAGAAAATGAAGGTGAGAAGGTATTCAAAAATGCCTAATCCAATTGCACAAACTGCCTCCCACATCCTCGCAGGGGAAGATAGTAGGTATCTTACTAGGTGGGTCCAGCAGTATTAAGCCTGAGTCTTGTTCTTGTACAACAGGGGAAGGGATTCTTTAAGAAAAAAATATTATAAATACAAAAGCAATTTTATAACAGTAAGCATTTTTAGAATGATAAATTACAACAAATTACCAATTTAAAAACTGACCAAGAAATATCACAAAATCTAGAAAAATAGTACATTACTTAATCAAATGTTTGACATACTTCTACAATTCTTTCACTGCTACATTTTCAGTGAGAAATGGCTAAATACCATCTGATGTGCCACAATGGTTTCACAACAGTTTTCTATAACAAGGACAGAAAGATAATCTAGTCCTTCCTCTAGCATGGTTGAATTATTTATTTATTTTTGAAGTTTAATGAACTTGGTTCTACTAAAATTGTGTGCCATTTTAATATTGCTGTCAGTTTAGGGGAAATCTCTCTCACTTTCCTATGGCAAGTGAGCACCAGTTCTCCTGCACACTGACTAGTCTTCAATAATATTTGTGTTGATGGTACATACTAACCATTTTGTCACGGATGTCCTGTTTAGCAATGTATTGTTTTACTCTGTCTTTGTTGATAGCAGCATTTCTAGTCAAGTCAGAAAACTATTTATGCTTTTTTTTCCCAATGTGTTCATATGTTCCACTCCTTTTTATTAATTAAATTGTCCCATAACATAATCCAAGGGTTTATTTACCATTTGTGTTAAACATGTATCTCTTAACTGCACACTTAAACAGCTGCAAACCACACAAATACATACCACTAAACAAAAACTAAAGGGGGCCAATTTTGACTTCCTGTAATGCCCTTGGCCATCCTGTGTGAGGCGAGTGTGGTAGAGGGGAAGGATGAAGGGAGATTCAAGGTAGAGGAGCTCTAATGTCCATGCTTGTCCCTTTCACCATAAATTCTTCTCCCTCTACTACCCACTGTGTGATCCTAGGCAATTTACCTCAACTCACTGTACTCTAGTGTTCTCTTCTCTAACATGACTATAACATTGAAATTTATAGGGTGCTGTAAGAGTTAAATGAGATCAATGTATATAAAAGCCCCTAGATTGTTTTTGGGCTACATTAGATATTCAATAAATATTAACTAGCTCTCCCTTCAACTAGCTCATCCCATGATTTAATCAGAGTTTCCAAACAAGCTTATTATTCTTCTTGGGCTGGCTTCCCAGGGAAACATTCTGCAGATAGGGATTGCTTGGGAGCTTGGTTAAGGAATGCCCTGTCTCTGGCAAGGCCCCTGTTGATCCAACTATCTGGGAGCTTGGTTACGTGCTCTCCAGATGTCACAATCTGAATATAACATAAGCTGACGTCAAGGGGAATTTCTGGGGCCAGGTATGGGAGAGGAGCCCCTGCTGAATCCAAAGAGCACGGGACTGCCCACACTGTGAAATGATTCAAGACTCTGAGCACAGTCTGGAATTCAAGATGCAGCTTGGCAACCTCTGGGCACAAAACAGAGACTGGTGCTCCATGAGGAGAGGGTTTGTGTTCTATTCACCATCTCCTGTCTCCAGTGGGAAGAGGGTCTGGTTAGAGAGCAGAGCACAGTGAAATTTTGAAGTGATTTAATAGCAGCTCTTTGCTTAGGAAAGCTTTCCATGATATTATCTCATGACAACTCACAAAAGCCCCATGAATTGGCCAGGCAGGTTTTATTATTACTATTTCGGAGAAGCAGGAAGATGAGGTTCCAGAAAGGCAAAGGACCAGATGGATGGCATAGAGCTGAAGTTGAGAGCTAGTAGGGTGGAGGAAGTGACAGGGTAGGATTCTGAAATCTGTTACCCCGTTAGTCCACATCTGCTATCTTACCTTTCTCTTCTCCCTCACCAAAACCCCTCCCCTGCCACAATGACCAACTTTTTGGACCAAGAAACATGGAAATATAATGGTTTCTGAAATTCCCAAGCAGTCCTCAAACCAACAGTGCCAACATCACCTAGGAACATTGATAAAAATGCAAATTCTCAGGCCCCACCTCAGACCCACTAAATCAGACACTTTGACATGAGACCCAGCAGACTGTGTATTAACAAGACCTCAGGGTGATTCTGAGGCTAAAGCTTTAGAATTACTGCTAGAATTTAAGCAAAACGTCATTTCCTACAAGGTATGACATGGGAAGAGTGCCAAAAAGACACTGGGCTAAGTTGTACCACTCATTGTCCACTCCTTTTCAAGTCCTCTTCATCCTGGAATTCTTTTGTGTCAATACCTGTATCCACCAGCCTGTTATACAAACCCATGCCCAAGAATATGCTTCTCATTATGTATGTTTTCATGGCCTGGGTGTAAATAAACCCTCCTATCTTTGGTTTTCTCTAGCACAGCTGTGATACATCTTTGAAAAGATCCTTCCTTAAATGCTAACAGAATAAAAGAGAAATTGCTAGATAAACTATACAAGCGCACAGACAAGAGGGAAAAAAAATAGTTTACCATCTATTTAGCTCTGGTCTGCTCAGTGCCACAATCTTTTAGAATTCCTTTTTTGCGTCTTGAATTCCAGAGTATGCTCAGTCTTTGAGGGTGCTACTCAGAGACTTTAAAGTTCTATTTCTTTCTTCCCCTTTCTCTGCTCTCCCCCTTCTGGAAGTAGGAGGATAGGACATTGGTCAATGCTGTCAGTCTTTCTGGAAAAGACCATGAGCAGAAGTGGGGCTAGGGAGTGGGTTATTGTAAAATTCATTGATATCCTGCTACCTAGAATACTGCTGTCACTTCTCCCCTGTGTTCACCTAATTTTCTTGTAATATTTTTTACATACAGCTTATAAAAATGTATTTATACATGAAAGAAGACACTGCAGATAAATTCTATAGCTATAATTTGTTCCCTCACCTTCCATGACAAGGCTTTACTCCATATACTGTCTCTACGAGAGCGGCCAATTTAGCTACCCATTCTGAGCTCCTATGGCTGAAGAAATTGATTATTTCTTGATAAACTTTCGTCTGAATTTACAAATGGGACTCTTAGCTTGAAGCTCACCTGCAGCTATTGAATAGCACTCCTGTGTACATACATGCGTGCATGTGAACACACACACACACACACAAGACATCACCCTTACATTCCTTCCCTTTGTTGGTCATTTTCCTCTTACCTAGACAGGTTTCCCTGTCTCCATACCCATCTGGTTCGCCCATGAACTGATGCCTGGAGTACCGTTCTGACTACGTCACCTATCTACAAAATTCTTTTATGATTACCTGTTGCCTATAAAATAAATTCCATTATTCAAGGTTTTCTGTAATCTGCCCCAGTCTAGATGTGGCCTGGGACAAGGGCTGAGGGTGCAGGCTTTGAAACAATTCTACCCAGGGTTGAATTCTAGATCTATGTTTACTAGGCATCAATCCTGAGCAGATTTCTTATGTGCCCCAGGTTTCCACCTATGAAACAGGAACTGTCATAGAATGCACCTCATAAATTTGTTAGAATTGCAAGAAGCATAACATATGAAGTGCTTAGGTTAGTGTTGGTATGTAATAAATTCAATGTAAATATTACCTATTATTATAATTGTTATTATCTTCCTCCCCTAAGTTAATTTCCTGCTATAACCTTCTTATGTTATTCATTCCATGCCAATAATAATACTGGGTCTCCTCACAGCCAATCTGTCAAAACTGGGCCCATAACATGGCCCACATTGTGTTCCCACCTGGAATGCTTTCTGAACACACATTCACATCAACTCAAAGAGAATTTAAAAAAAAAACAAAACAAAACTTAGTTTTCTTCTGGGCTCTGAATGATTAGTGGGTGCTGTCCAAAGAAAGGACTGGGATAAGAGTTCAATGGCTTTGTCGTGAGTTAGGAAAAAAGGCTGTGAAGAGTGTTGATGGCTGCTGGGGGCCTTTAATAGACATAACAATACAGGTGCTATGCACCTGCCAAGCCTGACCATGGGCTCTGTCCCAGAGATGCGAAACTCAGTCAGCCCATCTCAGAGCACGTGCTCACACCCTCCCTGCAGCAGCTGATTCTCCCTACTGAGACAGTCTTAGAGTTGAAGCTCTCTTGTTCTTGGGACACTTGGCATTTCTACTTTATACTTAGCTTTAATTAAGTCCTTTCCTTATAAGCCAAAGCACCTTAGGGGTAGGCTTTTAACAACAACAGTTAATTGAGGGGATGGGGATAATGATAACAATTATAATAGATAATATTTACCTTGAATTTATGGAGTTTCTAGTGTATTTTTAGCACTTTATGTCTAATCATCCCAAAATTGTCTACATTTTACAAGTGCAAATGGCCAAAAAAAATTATTTTCCCATGCTCCAATGGGTGGCAAATTTTAATTCTCTGTTGTTTTCCCCCCCATTCAATCCAATGTGGATCTTTCTTCCACACTCTCATGTGGATAATAATACATATTTAAATGGACCTTACTCTGATCCACATGCTCTTGTCAACCATTCACACACATTAAATTCACTGACTCACACAACGGTCCTTCTATAGATGGGGAAACAGAGGTGCAGACAGGTTAAATCATTTCCCCAAAACCCTCAGCTAGAGAAAGGCAGAGACAGAATTTGATTCAGTCAATTTTTGTTTAGAGCACATGCAATAAGTCACTGGCAGCAATGGATTACTGAAGAATCAAACAGCATCTCTTCAGTGAGGACGTTAGCGTCATTCAAGACAGTTTGAGTGGGCTGGGGTTTCAGACAGGGTTTTACCCCTGAAGCCCACCATGCCCTCACACACAGCCCCATGCACAAATGCATGTGTCATACATAGTCCCTTCTAGTCTCCTCAATTTCTCTTGACTTACCTGTGGTTGCTCACTGCTTTCCAGGATATGTGCTTGTATGCCTGAAAATCTGTTTTCACTGCATATTGGGCAGGCTAATTTAAAAATCATTGTTTTCTTGATAACAGGGTCGGATGACTATAGTCATGAAGGCTCTACCGCCCCTTGGTACGGGGCCTGGATTCAAACCCAGAGGAAGAGAAAAGTCCTGAACCGTACCTGCCTATTGAAACTCATAGAAGGCACAACTGTAGTGAATCTCTTGTGGTCTCTCAAGTCACTCAAAAGATGCACTTTTTTATCCTAGGAACAAAGGTCAACCAGTGAAGGGTTTCAAGCAAGGTGGCTATAGTAGACAAAACAATGTCCCCCAAAGAAGTCTATCCCCTAATCCCCAGAACCTGTGAATATCCTGTTTTAGATAGGACATTGCAGATGCAATTACTGCTAAAGATCTTGAGATGAAGGATTATCTTAGATTATCCAGGTAGCGGCTCAACACAATAATGTGAAATAGAAGAAGGCAAGAGAATGGGCTAGAGATATGCAACAAAAGATGAAAGGGCAGGAGAGATTTGTGTATTTGTTTAAGTTCTTTGTCTGTACTGACTTATATCACAGTATTTAAGTTATAGGATATCAAGGAGAAGAGTAACACTACTCAATGACTTTTTTTTCCCCTGGGGAAATGGCTAGTGCAATTTTGGTCGTGTGCAGGGAGTTGTATCACATTTGGCAGAATTATGATCTTGCTATTGTCTCTATTTGGAGATTAAGTATGATTTAAATATGTGCATATGGGTGCCAAAATGACAAGCAGTGGACTTGTGATGCTTAATTTTAACTTGGTTAGACTATAGTGCCCAAACATTTAGTTAAACATTATTCTGGATGTTTTGGTAGAGGTGTTGTTTGGATGAGATTCACATTTAAGACAGTGGACTTTGAATAAAAAAATAATCCCCCATAGTGTGGGTGGGTCTCATCCAATCAGTTGAAGGCCTGACTAGAACAAACACTGGCTTCCTCCAGCCAAGAGGGAATTCTGTAGCAGTGTCTTTTGGACTTGAACTATTAACTCTTTCTTCAGTCTTTAGCCTCCCAGCTTCCCTTATCAGATTTTGGACTTACCAAGACTTTACAATTGTGCAAGCACATTTTTTTCTGCTCATATTCTATTAGTCAAGACTAAGCTACATGTCTGTAGGTAATTATAAGGGAAGAATGGAATTCAGTTTTGCTTTGTGTCAGAAAGCCGAAGAATCAGTTTGGTTAACAGCTTAGTCAATCTGTGCCAAACTAAGAACTTGGAGGTACATTTACCAGACTACTGGTCCACTCTCCTATGATCCTGGGTTCTCAAAATCCTTAGAGGGAAGTTGTTCTCTCCTGTGTTCACCTTGGAGAAAGCTCTGTTTGGGTGTAACCTGAACTAGAGTATGAGCTCTACTGACAAATGTTTAGTCTGATGTAACTCTGCATATCTCCTCCAAGTCAATTTAGATCAATGATCCTGAGTGAAAGAGCCTCACCCTGCCATTTCTGGTTTTGAAGAAGCAAGAAAGGGGCCACAAGCCAAGGTATATAGGTGGCCTCTAGGAATTGGGGCCATTTTCAGCAGACTCCAGAAAGGAAATAGGGACCTCAGTCCTAAATCAACATTGAACAAATTTCTGCCAACTTGAGTGAGCAAGAAATCAGATTCACCCCCAGAACCTTCAGAAAAGAAGGTAGCCCTGCTGATATCTTGACTGCAGCCCAATGAGACCCATGTCAGACTTCTGACTACAGAACTGTAAGATCATTTGTGTTGTTTGAAGCCACTCCATTTGTGCTAACATGTTACAGAAGCTGTAAAAAACTAACATGGTAGGTAACATTGACAGCAATGTTAGATGGTCACTCTCCTGCAAACAGAGATGCTGGCCATTATACCACAAGGGCAGCTTCTCTAAGGCAAGCAGGAGATTGTCCTAACTTAGAATATAATTGTACTGGAGATGTTAAGAAATAGATGAGGTTCAGAGAACGTTAAGAAGTAAAGGACTGCTGAGGGATCATATAGAGGGTGAGAGACAGAGTCAAGGTCAAGCCCTAGGCTCCTGATTGCTAGTACTGGATGAAGCTGATGTCATTGATCCTGCTGGAGCACAGTGGAAAAGTCCAGGTTCAGAGAACAGGGGGATCAGAACTCAGCTAGTGACATGCTGAGTTTGAGGTGTCTTTGAGACAACCTTCTCCTCACCCCCAAACATGCAGCTTGAGTAGAGCTTCTGTCCAGGACAGGCCCAAGGCTCCATCCAAGCCTACTGAGAATTTTTTCTAGGTATTTCCTAGATGTTTTGAGATGCAAGAGAACCAGTCTCATTTCCTCTCTGAGCCTGAGAGATGCTTAGCAATGTGCATTCAGCAATGTGGAAGGTGTTTGGCTGAGAGGACAACCCTAACTTTCAGGAGTACAATCAAAAGTGTGGAAGGTCCTGGTGGCATTCAAGATCTGGATCAAGTTGTTTTTTAAAGGTCAGCCACACACCAACCTTTACTGAAATTTAGTTACTTAAGATAATAAATAAGAACTTTCACCTAAGCTGTCATCTTGATTTTGTTTCCAGGGGTTTCAGGCCCTTAAATCAAAAACTGTTCAGAAACAGCTATGAACTAAGCAAGTCTTCATTCTCCAGGAATGAGGGGAGCTGTGGCTCAAAGAGGCCTCACTGAATACAGGGTAGTAGCTGAGGAAGCAAGAACTTCCCGGAGGAGGGGCTCCCTGCTTTCCAAGATGAGGCACTCTTTAAAAGAGCCTGTCCTGCACCGGGGGTGAGTGGCAGGGATTAGCTCAGGGAGAGGCAGACATTTGTGCTTTCTCCAAGAATGACAAGGGTATTTTGTGAAGTCTCCTCTGCGATCTGGAGGTCTCATCGTCACCTAAAAAGCTATGGGGCTGACTCTATTTCTTTTAATCCACTGATATCTGTTGATTCCATTGAGTAAATTTTCGGAATTACTCAGGGAAGGGGAGAGAAGAGGTCTCAAGTTGTAGAGACTCGCTCTTCCATCCCTACAGGAGGAGGCTTTCCAAAGAACTGGCTTTATGGTCACAGAACCTCTTCTCCAATAGAGACTATTTAAGACCCAGTAGTGTTCACTGAGGTTCAGACTATGTGTGATTGTAGGGGCTGCATAGAAAACAGATTAATCCAGGATAATGCTTCTTAATGATAGAGTCATTTCCTCTGGACTGTCTGAACAGAGATAGCCTTCATATGAACCTATGACCACGTGGTTCATTAAGTTCTTTGTGGACAGTGTGACCAAAGCTTCTGTGCAACAATACCCACTATGCCAAGAGGCTTGGCTAATCAGGACATACACAGTTCAAACACTCATGACATGCCTGTGGGATGAACACCATTGTCTTCACTTTCTAGGTGAAAACACTGATGCTCAGACAGGCCTGTGTCATGACCAAAGTCATCATACTGGAGAGGCAGAAATCAGACTCAAACATAGACTTTCTGACTCCAAATCAAGAGGAAGTTGACCCCTGGGGTTTCCTTCAGTTCCAACACCCACGATTCTGTGATTCTAACAGTAGTTCTTACTTGTTGGGTATGAATTAGCCTTGTCAGTGGCCAACCTCCCCACCTACCTTCTCCCTGGGCTCCTGTCCTCTCCAGGCCTGGAATAGGGGTTTGCTTGGAAGCAAGGGCTGTACCTTTGGAGGTTCTTCAACTGGAAGGCCCGTGTCATTCTATATGTAGACTTATTTGGGAAGTGAGGAGGCTGCAAAAAGAAAGACTAAGACAGCCAAGCAGTGATGCAGGGGACTAAAGAAGACCCACCACTTGTCCTCTGCCCTTCACTGCTGGCAGTCCTTTTCCTGACACAATTGCACTTAACGCTGAGACTGCATTTTATTCTGGTGCATACTGGAAAAGCTTTCCTCTCCTCTCTGGTCCTGCAGCCTCATTCCTAGGCCTCCTTTACTCCTCCTGGGCATTGGCCCTGACCACAGCACTGATGAGAGCCAACACATTTCAGGAGTGCTAAGTGCATCATCCTGGAAACCTGGGATTGGAGCTGACCCAGGATTAGCCAAGATGAAAAATTCCTTTTTTTCTCATCTTGACATCTAACTCAGCCATATTGCCTTTGAGCTGATAGAAATGTGGGGACATTAGAGACAGGAGAGCCCAACTCCCTCTGGCCCAGCCAGCGCTTCTCCCTGCTCAACGGATGAAGTCTGCTTTTCCTTTCCAGCTGTCAGATCTGACCCTTTTCTCTGCTCTCACCTTCTTTCTTTTTCTTTTGTAAAATCACATTTGTCTTTTTCATCTCCACCTTCTGGAATTATTTGTTCTTAATACCTCCTGTTCTGCTCCCCTCTTACACTGAAATAATATTTGATCTCTCCTCCCCACTACCTACCCCATTTCCCTGCATACCATTCTCCTTCCTTTTTAATGTGATCTATCTCTTCCTTTTACTCCTTCATGTGCTCTGTCTCTCAACTCTGTGTTTCCTCCCTCTCATTTCTGTTTTTATCCTTCTCCTCTTCGTTCACTCCTCACTGTCTCATTCTCTGTGTCTCCATCTCCCTCCTTTCTCATCTGAACAGGAGCCCTCCCAATGGCATTGTGCTGTCAACCACCATGAACCCCAGCTCTCCCTGGTAATCCTAAAGGAATATCAGACCGTTCTGGAATGAGAGGCAACATGGGGTGGAAAGAGCAGAGAAATTTGTTCATCTTGCAAATATGGACTCTTTTGTTTGCCTGAACTTCTCAGTCTTCACTACCTTCATGCAGCCTGCTTTACTGCCTTGAAAGGGAAAGGAAATCAACACACTTGGGGCCACTAAACTAATACTGCTCTGGGCAGAAATTTCACATCATTTGGATGTACTCAAGACCTATCCCTGTGATGCAACTAAGACTACTGCCAAGACACTTTGTAGACAGAAAGACACCTGTCCTCAGTGGGGATTCTGCCTCCTCACGACCTTTGGGTCTGGAAAGTTTATTTGATCTTTACTTGAAACCATCACATAGCCAGCTTTGCATCCTTTTTTGGTTGGAGAGTAAGGGATAAGAAGGAAGTGAGCATGTCTCCAAGGAGAAGAATGAGAATTGAAAGCTACTTTTATTTAGGGAACTAGAAAATTGCGGATATATCCTAGCACTTAAAAAACTTCTTCTAACCAAGGAGAAATATTGTAGGTAAATAAGATTCTTTTTAAAGACTGTATCCAGTTCTGGCCAGAAAATGAGGCCATAAAGGACTTATGATGCTGGCTTTGCTCAGTCACTCTCCCTCAGATGTCACTATTACTCCTCTGCAAAGCATAGTACCTCCACTGTTTTCCCTTGCCTTGCTCTTCTTGCAGGGTGTGTTGTTTGCCCCTGAGGTATATTGTTACTAAATCCTATAGAAGTCCAGTAGCAACAATGTCTTCATTTACAATTCAATTCTTTCCAAAAAGTAGTAGAAAAGATGGAATAACATCCTTCAAAATATGGAAATCTTTCTCATTTGGTCCCTAAAACAAACTAATCATTTTCTCTCTGGATATTGTGGGCTCTGGCACCTCAGACCACTTAGCCCCAGGGGTGTGTAAGAGGTATCAGGACAGAACACACCATTCAGTTTTGCAGAGGCCCAGCATGGGCATAGAACTTCCCTATTCTCAACATCCATGCTCTAGGGATGGATATTTTTTCAGTCTCAGGGATAGCATTAACCTGGCACTCAGAGAGGATAGTTGAGTCCCATGTTGCCATAAAGAGAGCTCTGCAATAGGGATACAGAGAGAGGACAAAGGGCAAGACCATGATAATATCTCATTACTGGACATAAGGAAAAACGAGCAAGTCCTTGGTATACAGCAGCCATGCCAAGTGTTAAAGAATAGCCTTGAGCTAGAGCAGCAGGAGAGGGCTTTTTGAAGAACGGAAGATACTATGTTCTTGAAGATATTCTGTGTGTTAAATATTAAGAATTTGGAACCCAAGATCTCTAGTTACAGTTAAGATTAGAGCCCTAGGATAACTAGAAAAACATGGTTTGGATTCACACCAACCTGTTATTCAGTACATCATGATGTTTAGTCAGTGCCTCAATAGAATGTCAGGGCCTTTAGGATTAGAAATTGATTGTACTTCCAAGTGCCTCACATGGTGCCTTGTACATGGCAGACACTCAAAACCATTCCTTGAATGAAATATTAGCAAAGCCATCTCTTTCCATTTTGGCCATTTCGGGACTGAAAAACAGCAACTGGCTCTAGAGAAAAAAGAACAGTCAATGGGTCAAAGTCTAACTGTCATGTCTCTTTTTCCACTGCACTCTCAAAAAGGCAGGTGTGGCAAATTTAAAAATGGCTACAAATTCTTCCACAAACTCCCCTCTCCACCAGTCTGCAAAAACTATTAGCTTTCATTTTCTGTCCATTACAGTACTTGCTCTCAAAATGCTCCCTCTGAGAACACTCTCTGGGAAACCAAACATCATGTTCTGAGAAGCCCAAGACCCACGGAGAGGCCACATACAGGTTCTCTGAGTGATAGTCCATGTGACCTAAGTTTTCCAATCTCAGCAAGGAGCCAGACAAGCTAGTGAAGCCACCTGGGACCTTCCAGGCCAGACTATCACCCAGGTAAGTACTGTCAAGGTGACCTCTGTCCAGACCATGTGATTCAAAACAATCACTAACCAAGTTCTAGCTAGATGTCTGACTGAAAAAAAAATCATGACCTATGATAAAATAGTATTGTCTGAAGTCACATGTAATTTGTTATACAGCACCATTTGATTGTAATAGCAGGTAACTTGTTCTCCAGTTTTTGGACCCTGTACTTCCATCTGATTTTCTGTTGCCATCAACATTCTCCCTCACATGCTGCTAGAGAAATGCAAGCCTTGGGTGATGAGTCTAAAGAGGAAACAAGAGAAAAGCCATGGTGGGGAATCAGTAGGATCCTTGCCCAATGTTCTCTTTGGTGGGTACCAGATCCTCTGGCCCCTCTTCAGACAGACACCCTAACCATGGTCCCATGAGGAGGAGTATGGTCTTTTGTTTATCCCCATCACCAGTCAGGGAAGAAAAGCAAATTTCTGTCAACATCTAGAATGGTGTGCATTTTCCTCACACCCTGACCCTTCTCTTCTCTGGAAATAACTGACAGTATCAGAAAGCTTAAGAAATGTCTCTCTGTGTTTGTCTGGGTACTTTACTTGTCAAGGTCCTTTAAGGGCCAACTCACCTCTTCCAAGACCAGATAGTTTCTGAGACATTTGGAAAAGTCCTTGTGCTGGCCTAAAACCAAGGCAAGAGACAGGAATAACAGTTGGGCTAGAATGTGCTGGCTGTTGAGAGTTTAGAGATCCTGTGCTGAGACCAGGCTCCAGAGAAGCTTCTAGGAAAAAAAAAATCTACTCTTGTAAGCTACTCTAGATGCAGAGTTAAGCAGTCATAATTCAGCCATCCAAAGGGGGTTGTTCATCCAAGCAAGAGCAGCAGGAGAGGAATGAAGGCTTGGATGGAGTGGTCAAGAATCAGAACCTTGCACCTTTGTGAGTTAATCTACCTTGAGCTTCCTCCAGTCAGGGATGGCCATGCCCCTGCCTCAGAAATTAATAAGTAGTGTGCTTCATTTCCAATATTCTTCTTCATTTATTCATCAGTCATTCATTTGAACATCTATGACCAGATGCACTGCAAGGCTCTAGAGTCTGGCACATGACCATTAACATAATGTAGACTTGAGTTTATTCAACTTACTAGCTAGGAGACTTTGGCCAAGTAACTTAGTCTTTCAGTGTCCTTGACTTTAGAACGAATGCAGTAATGCTTGTTTCCTACCTATGATCCTCATGAGAAATAACACACATTGAACACTTACTATAGTTCCTGGCAAATATTCAATAAATGAAACAAATGATAGCAGAGTTCAAGAAACAGTGCTTGATGTCAGGGCATGCACTGGCCCTCAAGCTGTGGCACCTAGAAGGAGATGAATGACTATAGCCAAGGTTTGGCATTTGTGGGTCTACCAGATCCTGCCACAGGAGCAATATGAGGACAGGGCCCTGTATCCTAAACTCTGGCCTACACACAGATGAGGAATATACATGACAAGAGATGAATTTGGAGATGAGCCAAACCACTGGTGATTTAGGCTACTATTTTTCTTCTTAATCTTGCACAAAATAAGCTGTTTTTGCCAAGCATGCCATAACATTTTCATGGAAATGACTTCATTAGCTGGGTCCCACCACACTGATACTGTCATAGAATTCTAATGTTGTTTGGAATAATGGACTAAATTACCAAGTGGGAGGGCATGGACACTTGTTAAGATGATATGTTTGCAAACACAATCATGATTTCATATATCTTTTTTTTCTCTAGAACTTTAAACTAAGTTGCTTAATTGTTACATAACAACTGTGGTGTAAAGATGCTTAAAAAAAGAAGACGTTCTTCATCTAAAGGCTTAGTTTTCATTCAGAGTTCAATAAGGAGGCAGAACAGAGGGACTAGTGGTGAAAAAGAGGTAAGGAGAGGCCAGCGTGCACAGGCAATTATTAAGAAATCAAAGGCAAAGGGGAGAAAAAACACCTCAGGAAGGTGTTCCTAGCAATCATTCAGTGCACACAGATGTGCCACAGGCTCTGGTCTTGGCACAGCCCCACTCTGCCTCCTGGCCCTGTTCCTTGTATAAACACCACACACACACACAGCACACAAACACATACCACACACTACTTGAGCGTGCATGTGCGCACGTCACACAAACACATACCACACACTACTTGAGCGTGCACGTGCGTGCGTGCACACACACACACACACACACACACACACAACACAGGGAAACAGATGACTAGCCAGGTAAATGTCATAGTGTCACCCAAGGTAAGTCAAAAATATTAGAGGAAAGACTATACTAAAGAATAAAATGATTATTGAGTGCCCAGAAGGAGGCAAACTGCCTCTAAGAGAAAGAAACTAATCTCTTTCGTTGAGATTGATTTTGTTCTGTCAGTCTCCCTTAAACACACAAAGGTTCCAGAGGGTAAGAGCCAGCTATTAAAATGGCTAATTACTTGTTAAAATGTACCAATGTTCCTGAGGACAAGTTCATCTGCATGTGAATTAGGTGTCCAGAGTAGTTATAATCATCCAATTATGTACTCATGAGGAGGAAAGTAGAACAGAAACAGTAAGACTGTCTCGGGTCATAGGGACTGGTCTAAAAATCTGGAGAGGATGATGGAGTCTTGAGCCCCAGGAAGCAGATATGAACACCATATGGTTTAAAACAACTACTTCTCTTTACTGAAGGAGAAAACTGTCTGTCAGCTGTCCTCAATGGACTAGAAAGTGTGTAGGGATTGACAGTATGACTTTGAGTAGTTATTTTGGAAAATCACAATTGTTTAGAAACTCATGAAGGATGGGAGGGAAGGGAAGTGGGAGCCTTCTGCTGCTCATTCCTGAATGAAAACTCCTGTGAGCAAGGAGAAATGAGCATTTCTCTTCCTCCGTCTTTCTCTCCACCTCCAGCTACCATCTGCATGGCTTCCATGATGATCCAGAAGCTCTTTGGATTCATGACCATCTGACCAGCCTCCCCAGCAAGTTAAGACAAACAGGAAAACAGCAAACTCTTGAAGCAGCTATAGAGCCCTACCACATATTTGTAAGGAGAAGTGAGGCAGTTAAGTGTTCTTTTGCCATCATTCCTGGAGAAGAGCACAGCTCATCTGGCTCCTCAATTCTGGGGCTCATTTTTTTGTTTTGTTTTGTTTTGTTTTGTTTTGTTTTTTGGGTTTTTTTCCTGCTCATCTTAAACTTTTTATAAAGGAATAGATGATAATTATTGTATATGTCCAAAAAAGTCTTCATAATGGCTTTGGGAAGCCTGCTGAGTCAATCTGATGATGTCTAAGAGTGATTCAACATCTGTTCCTCCATGCCATGGACAGCAGGCAGAGAAAGAGCACAAGAATGAGGGAGAGTTCTGGGCTTTGGGGAGAGCATGTGGCAGTCAGCAAAAGCCAGCCCAGAGTCCCATAGATCTTGCCTCATTCATTCTAATGAATTCATGGGCACTGAAATATAGTCCTCTCTTCTCCTTGTGAGACTGTAAACAAATATTTCAGCCCTTTTCCTTAAGCTGGCTTATATGAGAGGAGAGAGGCCCACATAGTGCAAAGCCAGATTTTAACCAAAATTAATTTATAGATTCAGCAAAACTCAACAAAAATGCCAACATCATTTATGTAAATTAGTGAACCGATTCTAAAATTTTTATAGAAATGCAAAGGAATAGCAAAAATAATCCTGAAGAACACAAACAAAACTAAAAGACTTACACTACCAGCTATCAAGCCATATTATAAGGCTATATTAATTCAGATAACATGCAATCAACTCAAGAATGAGTAAACTGGCCAATGGAATAGAAGATAAAATTTAGAGAAAAAGCACATGCATATAGGATCTCCTGATTTATTATTAAAATAGTGCTGCAGTATAGTATAGGAAGGATATCCTTTTCAATGAATTGTGTTCAGACAGTACATATTTGTGCATGTATGTATGTGTGCATGCGTATGTGTGACTTACATCATACTCTACACAGAAATAAATACTAGATGGATTATAGAGGAAATATAGGCTATATTTTCATGACAAGTTTCTTCTATTGGACAAACAAAAGGGACCAATCATAAGATCAAGAAAATTGAACATATATAAATTAAACAGCATTAAAATCAAGCTTCGGGTAATGGCAGAGTAATTTTTATTATACTAAGCATCTTGCCAAAATAATCAAAAGCTCAGGAACACACACACACACACACACACACACACATTTGAAAGCTCAGAAGAGTGTTGCAGAGCAGGCAAAAACTGGAAGAGAACACACACACACACACACACACACATACACACATTTGAAAGCTCAGAAGAGTGTTGCAAAGCAGGCAAAAACTGGAAGAGGTATGACCGCTAGAAGAGGGTGAGATCATTATTGACCCAACTTTACTCCAAGGGCACTCTCCTACTGTATTCAAAACATTGGGAATATATCTCAAGCAGAGATCAGAAGTCTTTTTGGGGTGAATTGTTGGAAGTCTGGTGG
>NW_006431288.1:4634357-4642060 GCF_000325575.1 Pteropus alecto | reverse complement strand
TGTTCCAGACATTTTTTTCAAGAATGTTAGTGTAGCAAACAGTCTTGATTGATAAATATGTCATCCTCTATTGCAACAGTCTCCAACCTTTTTGGCATGAGGGACTGATGTTCCTATGAGAATCTAATGCCTGATGATCTAAGGTGGAGCTGAGGCAGTGATGCTAGTGCTGGGGAGCATCTGTAAATACAGATGAGCTTCGCTAACTCACCCACTGCTTACCTCCTGTTGTGTGGTCCAGTTCCTAACAGGCCATGGACTGGTACCAGTTCACAACCTGGGGTTTGAGGACCTCCGCTCCAGGGCATTAGACATATATGCCTATTGTCAGTAGAACGAAAATAATGACTCCTTCTGTACCAAATGATGAACATGCTTAATTCAATTATGAAAGAATCAGGTTCTCTAAGCTCAGAGTTCCTGTCCTACAATGCAACCTAGTGCATGTACAGATGTCATCTGGCCCTTTTTACATCACCCTGAAGGAAACTGGAATTCATAGAATTGACATAAAAACACTGATATTCTGGCTACTGCTGCTGCTGTGACTAATAAATGGTTCTCTGTCTCTGACTCAGAAGTCTTGTGCCATCTACCACTGTCCTTGAAGCTGGGGCAAGATATCTTGTTAGCTTTCAAGTAGGGTAACATCTCAAACCCTCCACAGTTCTTGGCAGTTGTTGTGAAAAGAATAGGATAGTGACCAAAACATGGCTTTCTGTAAGAGAAAGTATAAGAGCCTCACGGGTTTATTGACAAGATTTGAGGGACATGCATAAGAATTGGTAACAAAAGTGAAAATTTAATTTAATTTCACTAAATTATGTGGTTAACCAAACAATCAAAGGCCCTTTCACATCATTGTCTGCTAATAAGAAGGAATTAGAGATGTGGCTGCAGGGTGAACAATGGGAAGTAAGGAGAAAGGGTTCAAAGGCAGCTGCCCCAGGGCTGGTCCTCTCAAAATATTTCCCTGAGACACACAAACTCCCATTGAAAAGCACAGATGAAACACTGACTAGTCCCACTTGTGAAGCATGATTTTAGGTAACTTTTCCTTTTTTATCCCTCGGTCTTGTTAGGTTTCAGTTATCCTAGTTATTAAATTGTCAACATATATTGAACTCCTGTATGCCTCAGTTACCAAATTGAAAAAGCAGTGTATACCATTCACAAAACTATCATAATGCAGAAATAAGACAAAAGATGCAGAAGTGCTCTAAAAAAGAACACCTTTAGCAGAAAGGAATTACTAATATTAAGGCTGTGGGATGGGAGTATAAAAGTGTTTTGGCCAGCAAATCATGCTTTCAATATGTCAAGGAAGCAGGAAGAGCTTAGATCAAGCTTATTCTGAGGGGCTGATTTCAGTGGCCAGAGTTTATAAACTAATTTATTAGCAGTTACATCCCTATCACTTTTTTACTTCCCCTCATCCCACTTCACAGATATCTGCTAGGTAGTATAATGACAACACAAAGTGACCTGTCCTACCCAAAAACTTCTGTGCCAGAGTTCTCATTCTCTTCTTCATCAAACACTTCATCTTGAGATAAGTTTGGCAGGATTAAGTAAGTGAAAAAAAAAAATGGCCCAATAAATAAATGAATAAATGAATGAATGAATGAATGAATGAATAAATAAATAAAACAAACAGAAGGAAACAGGGAAAAAAAACTAAAATCAGATCTCTTGGGAAATCTCATAAAAATGAGGGCAGGTGATGTGAAAGTAGTATGGTCATGGCAAATGAATTTCATCATTAATTTATTAATTTTTAGACAATTCAGTGGAAAAAAATGTTTGTGGCTTGTTGAGTTGATTTTCAATGTTTTACTGTGTATGAAATTATCTAGTCATGAGAGAACAATGCTCTGGCTTTCCTGCTAATAATAAGAGCACATCATGCATACTGAAAACCATGGTAATTTGATAAGAACTGTCACATTTCATTCCATGGTTATGTCTCGCCCCTACTGCTGTGTGTGTGTATGTGTGTGTGTATGTGTGCGCGCGCGCGTGCACGCCCATGCATGCGCTCCTCTGATGTTCTTCCCAGGAAGGACATCATCATTCTGTCTGTCTGTTTCTCCAGGCTATTCCTTTTCTCCATAGTATTTACTTCTCAAGTCTCTTCTTCCATCTTCCACCCTTGCTCTCTGTTACCACTTTTGCTGCTCTCTCACAGACTAAATCTCATGTCCCAGCATAATCTCTTTCCTGTTGAAAGAGGCAGCAGGAGCCTCCCTTCGTCTCTCTCATGGCTGTGCTGGACTCACACCTGAAGCGTGGAGACAGGATGGCTCTGAGAGGAGGCGTGTGGCCAAAGAGACCATTGAAGGCAGCAAGTAGCACCTGAGAAATAAATTTAAAGCTAAATTCGGAGAGAAACATTTTCCATTCAAAAAGAGAAACATTTCTTTTTTTCCATTTAAGAAGAGCTTATACTTCCCTCAAGTGTTTCAGATACATTTTATAACATCTTGTTGAAAGGAAAACATTAGCCCTGGGTTCTGGCATTAGCCTTACCACTTATTATCTCAAAAATTCTATATTCTTAGTAAAAAAAAAAAAAAATAACTTGTCCACCAAGTACTGCAAAATGGTGGTCTCTACCCAGATCTATACTCTAAATGTTATATATTGGATCATACAAATAGCGAATGCGAATGCCTTTGTGTAAAGTAGGTGGTGTCCAATTTGCAATGACTCTATGACCTCTTATTAACTCTCAGCAATTCAATATATTAATGTCAGTCTATGCCACAGAAGACCAGAACCCAAGAGAGAGGGGGTGTGATCTCTTCTCGGCTAGAGAAGCAAAGGAGAAATGGAAAAGGACAGGAGGGGAAGAGAAAACAGGTGTTGAGGTACATTTGATGCAGATCTGGCTACCTGAGGAAGCCTGGGAGAGAGTGGGTTTGCTGACACTAGGCCTCCTACTCCAAACGTTCTTAATTGGATCTCAAGGGAATAGTAAAGGGGAAAAAATGTATCTGAATTTCTAATTTTGCTGTGCCAAGCTCATTCCTATTTATCTAAGGAGAAGTCAGAACACAGAAAATGAGAAGAGAGAATAATTCACACAAGGAGTGTGTGGTATGGTGTGAAGGAGAGACAGGCTCCTCACCAATGGAAATGTTAAGGTTAGAAAGAAGAACAGGGGCAGGAATAGAGGGCAGGGATGATCTTCCCCAAAGATACTTGCAAATGCCACCAGCTACAACCAGAATGCAGGTTCCATGGGCAGTGACTTTGCTTTGTGCCTATAATATCCTAATATCATCACGTAGCACTCTCTCAATATATATTTGTAGATTGATCAAATGATATCATATATGTTTCCTCAGCACGTTATGTAGACACTATTTAACATTATTTTTGTATAAACATGCTTGAGTTGCTAAAAAAGTCATGTTTAATAGATTTTTGGAACCCCAAGATCCAAATGCCTTTGAGATAAGACTGATATTGGTGAGGCCCAGTCTGTGAAGCATAAGGCTCTGTAGAGAAAATAATATCCCTACACTAGGAGGGCAGGATTTATACATCTTACATCATTTCATCTTCAGGACCACCTTGTCTTGCAGGTGTGATTTTTGTCATCATTTTATTGCTACCATAAAGAGGTGCAGTGTGGCAAAGTAATTTACCCAAGGTCAGAGTGACATTGCCTGAGTCCTGTACCAAGGTGTTCTGACCCCAATGTACCTTTCAATCATATGCTCAGGCACACTGGTACACATGCAAGCACACACCATCTGGTGCCTTAAAAATAGAGTAAACAATGAGAAAAGAGGATGTGCTGTGCTGAGGAATTTAATAAAAAAGACTCGCGCTTCATTCATATCCAGGACACTCTGCCCATTCTCTCTGGAGGTTATGGGTGAGGGTTGATTAGTCACTAGGAAGAATTCACTTTGTGTCTCAGCTACAGTGGTTTATGATGCCCTTCAGCTTCTCCCTGCTTCATGTATTATCTACATAATCTTCAAGATATCTACATCACTTCACAGAAGTGAAGTTCCTGCTCATTTCTAGACCAGCTCTTTTGGTCAACCCCACCTCGCCCAGTTTCAACCAATACACACACACATACACACACACACACGTGCACACATGCACACAATTGCTACTGAGTGCTCAAGTAATGCAAACTCATTTTAATATTAATGTAGGCACAATTCCACTATGAAGAAAAATCTGAAGACAAAAATAAATTTAGAATAAAGTCAGATCAAAGTGTCTTCTAAATAATCAATTTAGTTTTTTGTTTGTTTGTTTTGTTTTGTTTTGTTTTTCACACCAGAGTGCACATTTGTCTGGTGGAGTGTGTTATACAGTCCAGGGATCAACCTCATACCTCTAGAAGATAAAGTACAGTAATAAAGAGATTTTATAGAGATTTGAAGTCAAATTTTAAGATGTATGACTTTGGGAAAATGGCTTTACCTCTTTGTGGCATCAATAAATGGGCATCAAAATCATATCCACCTCACAGGGCTGTCCTGACAATTAAGTAATATAATACCGGTAAGGAATGTAAAAAAGTACTTTTGGTGATGTCTGGAGGCAATTTTGAATTGTTACAACTTGAGGGGAGATGCAGGTGCTTCTAGCATTTTGTATTCTTATAGGTAGAAGTCTGGAATGTTGCTAACTACCCTACAATGCAGAGAACATCCACAACTAAGATTATTCAGCCCAAAATGTTAATAATGCTAAGGTTGAGAAGCTCTGACTTACAATGCAATATCCTTCTTTGACAAGTCATAGTCAGGAAGCCTTTGGATCATCTTTCTTGCTTCCTTAAGGGTCTCCATTCTCATAGTCCCTCTAAGAATCATTCTAAGGAGTCAATCTGTTACCACCTTCCACTCAAAGGGGAAGAACAGGTATTCAGGAAGCCTGCTTGTATCTTGTTCTCAGCATGCTTCTTGTTGAGTCCAGGGAGTCAGATTCCATGGCCATAAATTCTAATATCAACACAGGACATTGAAGATCAGCTGATCATCATGCCATACTTTCCAGAACAGGCCAGATAGTGGGATAGCTACATATTGAATTCCAACTTCCTATCACTGATGAAAGCCTTCTAATGTCACTTCTGGGGAGATCCTCTCTATCTAGTAGGCAGCCTCCTCACTCATTTTCTTTCTGAGACCAGGCATCAATCATTACTACAGAAAAACCAGACTTTGAAAATGAATAAAAGACACAGGGCTAGGTTGAGTGACAGGAGACAATAGCAGTGCTGATGTTTGACAAAATGGTAATGACACTTCTGATAGTGGGCCCATGCGGTTAGCATCTTCTCCCCAAACACAGCAAATTACCCAGCAAGGGCAGAAAGTCTTGGCAGAATTAATCACTACCTGGAAAACAATTTCACACTAGAATAAACAGAAGAGGGAGAGAATAATAAATGCATTGCATTGTCCATTTCTTAACCTGGGCCTTGATATATATTAAAAAACAAGTCAATTATTTTCAGCAATGACAAAAACTCATCTTACTTAGCAAAATAAGATAAAGAGGTCTCGGGGTAGAGAGCCAGCTATCTGAGGAAAGACTTCCTGAGATGATAAATATCTAATGTTGAGCCTTCTCTCAGCCGCAGGTTTCTAATAGATGCAGCCAGCTCGGTTACATATGAGAGAACAGAGAGAAAAGGAAGCAGCACAGAACATTAAAAGAGAAGAGAATATCAGTTACAAGGGAGTTGTTATAGAATATAGAAGCAAAACATAAAAAATGTGGTTATTTTTCAATAAAGCCTCCCATCTCTGCTAGATTTAATAGATACTGCTTTTGTGCTCTATGCAGTATCCTAGAAAGGCATTTGGCATCCTGTGTGGAACCAGAACAGGAGATAGGAAGATGTGCTTATTTCCCAAGACAAAGCTGGGTTGCTTTTTCTTCGTCACCTGCTGGACAGATAGACTTTCTGCCCTGTTGTTAAACCACTCAAGAGGCATTTGAAATAAAACACTTTAATCCTAGAGTAAATGAGTTTTCGTACCTATAGATCCATGATGCAAATGAATAGAAATGATTTTTCCTTTGATTCCTGGCTCTTAAGCTCTTACAGATACCCTGGCTTTCTGGAGTGAGACACCAGAACATGTGACATGGGAAGTGATCAAGTCACATTTTGGGCAGCAGAGGTTTCTGTAATAAACCAGAAGTAATTTTCTGTCTAAGATGATGGTTGCAGTGCTCCCTGGAGTATAGAGGTTGTCCTTGAAAATTACTTCAGATGCCCTTACAAACTGCAGAGCCTCTAATTCTCTTATGCTCTGTGATTCGTGACCCCATTTACAATATTTGCTTCCAGGGATCTCCGAGAAGAGAAGAGTGTGACGGTGCATTAAGTTGCTGTAAAGCATCTAGTTGGGGCTGGATGGTCAGCCATGGACACAACTGCAAAGACATTTCAGATGTTCTCCAGCATTACTTCTATGACTGATCAAATTCACATGTGAAAAGTATACAAAGAAAAAATATGTCATGAGCATCTCCAAAGTAAACATGTTTATATAGATAAATGTTATTCATTTGCTTAATTATATGCAAATTCTGTAATCACAAAGCCTCCTTTCTTGTTCTCCACTGTATCCCCAGCACCATCACAGTGCTTTGCTCATAATAACCACATAAACAAGTTGGTAAATAAATGAAAGAATTTGTTTTATTCATTACAAGAAAAGTCTTCTCTTCTTGTCTTAATTCCCTTCATTCTTCTCTCTGGCCCTTTTCTAGCCCCCAGAGCTAATTAGTCCAGCAGAAGATAACAAAACACAGTATAAAAGAAGAAAACCATAAGCCCAGAATATCGTCACTTATGTTAAAACCCAGGATACCAAACGTAGATTTAATACCTGATGTAACTGCTATTTCAGTTACTCCCAGAAATGTAACCTTATTCAACCGGTCTGGAATTTTCTGGTCAACTCCAATGAAGTAATCTGTCACATGGCCGCTTTCCATCCCCTGTAGAAAGAAAAGGCAACCTGTATGATAAAAACCCTTGCCTTTACCTTCCCCCGAAAAGAAGATGCCCTGGTCTAAAAATAGTTTCTTTTGTTAATAGCTTCCTTGCTTCATCCTTCTTCATATAAAACCTTTCGTTTTGTGTGACCCCTCGGAAAACCCTTCTAGTTGCTAGATGGGCCGTCCAATTCATGAATCACTTAATAAAGCCCAATTAGATCTTCAAGTTTACGTAGTTGAATTTTATTCTTTAACAAAAGAGTTGACTGCTCCCCTGAAGGTTCTGGATCACAGAGAAGGGCCCACTGGGGTCTGGTCCTCCTCAAAGACATAGATTTGGGCTCTCATCAAGCTCTCCCAGGGATGGGGTGAAAATCAGAGGGAAGACTGAGGCTAGGACTATGGCCTAAAAGGGCTTGAAAAGTGCCCTGTCTGATGTGTGCAGCTCAAAGTAATATGAGAGGTGCCAGATACATTGAGAAACTCAGCCACGAAGCTCAAAAGCAAGAATCTCTCTGAATTATAGCTGGATAGTTCTATAATTTCTAAAACCTTTCGTTAAACATTCTAAAAACCTAATTTGCCTTACATATTAGGATCCTTTAGCTATGCTGATATAAGAGCCTTTTAGATATGCCCATGTATGGCTGACCCACAAATAAATCAGAATGATAAAAGAAGCTGCTAATAGGTAGCTTATCAGACCCAAG
>NW_006431288.1:4627380-4634325 GCF_000325575.1 Pteropus alecto | reverse complement strand
GAAACAATTAGGGCCTACCTCTTGTTTAGTGGAGCAGGCAGAAATCTGTGCTCTGCATAGATGGAGCTGGGGAAGACTTTTTCCCGAAATATCTCCTTTATCATCTTGCCATGGTACCTGACATTCCTCATTAAGAATATGAATTTTGATTTCATATCTTCTCTTCCTAAGTGATTGCTACTCTCAGGGCTGGATAACTCAGAAGCCACCACATGCCTCTAATGTGTCTTATGAATTAATGCATTCATTTTTCCCACCGTGGGGCAGAAAGTGGAGGGATATTCTGCTGAAATGGAATACAGAAGAAATGTACTCTACTGTGGGGAGACGGCAGCTAGAAAAAAGTAGCGAGGGATGCAACTCAGAAATCCAGGCCCTGGAAAAGCAAATGTTGCCAATCCTCTAAGACATCATGGAACTGTAAAAGTACCAAGTTGAAAGGAGGCAAAAAAAAAAAAAAAGGAGGTGCGTGGGTCCCAAAGACTCACTCCTCGGCTGCAACCCTTTCAGTTCCTTGTTTCCAGGACTTCCTTTCTATCTATTTGCAAGGCTCACTGAGACCCATGGCCTTATTCCAGGAGCAACAGTTCTTGGCCTCACCCAGAGATATTGGAAATGCTCTCACTCCCATAAGCCTCAGGCTAGGGTTCATTTCTCACTGAATTCCAGTCTCTGCATGTTTGCCAGGCCCTGAGCTTTACCTGTGCTGAGACAGCCTGGCTTATATGTTGCTGAGAGAGAGGTCATTTATCATTTTAATGAGCTTCTCACCTTCAGATATTAGAGACCTCTAATTTATTGGTGCTCTAGAATGAGAGTCCAGGAAATCATTACCAACTGTTTCTGTGAGGCCTTTTAGTATAACTCTAAGAGACAGCCTCAGCTAATCCATCTGGTTTTGGTAAAATTTCTCCCTTCCTCTATGCCCACCTCCAGGTCGGAGGGGCTCCCTGACTCACCCTGTCTGTTTTTTATCTACCCATGCATCCATTCACTGGGCAGTCACTGGTCCTCACCTCCTCTGTCACAATGAACTACCTCTGGTCTCCAAGTTGCACAAACACCACGGCTAAGTGTGGCTTGTCCCCTGGAGGTGCTACATGGTTGCAGCAGGTGGCTGTCCTACTGTGCACAGCCCTATGCGCCTGTCTCCCTTCCCCACCAAATTCCTCCACTGGATGAAGGCAGTCTTTCTCTACCAGCTGGTACCCTCAGCCAGTGCTTGCTGATACCTTTTCCCAGCCAGCCCATAGAGAAGTCGGAAAGTACTCTGAATATACTACAGAAATATGTGATGTTCCCCCATGGTCCCCAAGACCCAGGGATGGGCACTGAAACAGTGTGGTAGCAGTATTTCTGTTTCCCTGGGCTGAAGTGGAGAAGGAGCAAGACAAGGTGACACAGACATCAGGAGCTTGCTGCTGGGGCCAACATCACCTGGCAGGGATAGGGGTCTTGTCTGACTAGGAGAGATTCTGTGGTGCAAAGGGAAGTGTGCTAAAAGACACAAGTTCTTATCATAGTTTTGTTATATACTATACACATCCAGCCCTCTCCCAGACAAACCTGCCACTACAAACCGTTTTCTCTCTGAGCCTCAGTTTCCTCTGCTGGGATATCCCTGCCTTCCCAGTTACTATACAGAGCTAAATTAAATATTATCACTTATAAGGCTAAGTAAATGTCATCTGAGTGTTCTCCTCTACTTGTGAGTACCAGTGAGGTCATGTGTAGTTATCCGGACATTCCCTGATTCACTAGCCCCACCTCCTGTGATACCTTTGGCCCTAGAAGGATAATCTCTCACCCCCACTACCTTCCAGCTCTTCCATGCTGTCGTGGGGACCACAGTGCCCTGGCATCATTCAGCTGAGATGAGGTCACAGCTGGCAACAATGCATGAGGATTTCCTGTTACTGTTGCAGCTCATGATGCTAGCCCACTACGCAAAAGCATATGGGGGCTCATCTTGTTTAATCCCCACAGTGATCCTTCCTGCCATTGTTAGCCCCATTTTGACAGATGAGCAAAACTGAGGCTTTTCAAGGTGAAGTAACTTTCCTAAGGTCTCACAGGCGATAGGTGATGGAAACAGATTTGAAGCTGGGCAGTGTGGTTCAAGGGCCCAAGCTCTCCTGCTCTGCTGTGTATGATCTATCCCTCAGGTTTGGCTGTTCTCAGAGCCCATAGGGCCTGGCCTACTTCCCTTGAATTTTCACAGAGAGGCTTCCAAACCAGTCAATATGCACTCCCTCTGGAAGAAGTCAGCCTCCCCTCAGTCCTAGAGGAGGCCAGTGGGTACATCCAGAGTGCTTTCAGCATCCTAGATGAAAAACACAAGCTCTACAGAGAGAGACTTCACTGTTCACACCAGGACTAAAGACCACATTCCAGGCCTGGTTTGCCACCTCACAGTCAGCCTCTTCTAGGGGAAGGGCAGTGTGTCTTCCTTCAGGGGTCACCCTACCTCCTTTCCTCAGTTTGTGGTCTTTCCCATTGCCCACACAAGACAGTCATGAGAAAAACCGGTACTAAGATCAATACACCTCATGGCCACCTCTTCTAAATTAACAAAGGTAGCTCTTTCTACTTTTACTTTTCTCCTAGCCCATATTATTCAATCTCTAAGTACACCTAAGTTAAATTTGGACTAAGCAGCCCTAGCTATAACTTTCTACACAACATGTCCTGTTATGGTTTTAGCAAAGACAGCGACCCCACTTCATAAAAGTAGTACGTTATAAAATATTATATGATAATCACAGTAAGGGAGTGCAATAAATGCCTAGGAATAAGAAAGAAACAGGTTTTTTTTTAACTTATTTTGCCATTGACGATATGCTCCCTTATACCATCTAATGTACTTTTTTGAACTTTAAAAACTCTTATTGATTGGCTTGCTTATGTACATGTCTTACTTTCTCAATTTCCAAGTTTCCTGAGTGAATTTGTAATAGCTATCTTTTTTTTTTTGGCTACTCTCATGTGCTAGATAGTGAAACTAAATACCTCTTCCTTTTATTTAGTCCTCATGGTGCTCTGTGAGATCATCATTTAGCACCATGAGATGCTAAATGACTTGACTAGTGTTACAGTTAATGTAAGAGAGATTTTTGATTCCTAGGCCTGTCTGACTACTAAGATCTGGGTTCTTACACATATTTTAAGACCCCACAACGGAATGCTGGGTGATCTGCAATGGCTTGTCAGACCATGGTTCAGCCCATGGTCTGTGCTGTGGGCTTGTCAAGTGCTGTGACCAACCGAGTATTTTCTAAAGAATTTCAGATTCTTATTAGAAACCGAGAATGAGCAGGGGCGACTGCTGTTTCTAAACTCAAATACCCTGCACTTTACTCTATGACAAGAGGACCCCATTAAAAATAAAAGTAATAATATTTTTGTAGTTGCTATTGTTGCCCCCCTTTATATTTCTATTTTGAGAGTTAGACTTTTGAGAATTAGGACATTCAAAAGTAACCACATCTAAGGAGAAATTTAAAATGTCACCACCAGAAAAAGAGCAGGCTCAGAAAAGACCTGAGAAGTCCTTAAGCTTTCTCTTCAGACTGCTCCCTGGCAAAGGGATGCCCTTTAACATTAAAAAAAAAAAAAGTCAAACTTTGGGAACAAGAAGGAATCTGATTTCCAGAATTATCACATTATAAGAGTCAAAAGTCTGATTTTCAATAACAACAACAATAATAAAATCACAAGCCAATGAAGAAACAGGAAAACATGGCCTGTTCAAAGGAATAAAGCTGTCAGAAACTATTTGGGAGGAAGCCTAACATTGAAATAACTAGACAAACACTTGAAAATATCTCTTTTAATTTTTTTTCCCATTTGCCTTGAGAATACTTGCCAGCAGCACTTGTGGCTGCAACATTTACTCTATGATAACTCACAGAGTACAGTCCCAACCTTACCCCTGAAGTTTGCCATGAAATATCTCACTTTTATTATTATTTTTGCATCACTCTAGTATATTGATAGTTTTTGGAAACAAATGGCATCACTTTATTTATAGCATCCTGTTTTTAGTAGCTCGATCGCTGAAAATGTCAAATCCTAAAAAACATAGCATTCTTATGCAAGATGTTAAGTGAACATTCCTATGTGTGATGTTAAAAGCTGCATTTTTAAATTCTAAATAACAAAAGGAAGTCATAGACAAAAACAAGAAAATGATGTATAAACAAAATGATTACATCAATAAAGAGGTAAAATTATTTTAAAATCTGTAGCTGAAAATTACAATAATAAAATTATAAATCACTAAGATAGTTCAAAAGGAAATTTAAGCTGTCAGAAGAAGGAATCAGTAAAGTGAAATTATAGAGTCTGAGGAACATAAAAAAAAATGAATGAAAAGAAGTAAACAGAGCTCAAGAGACCTGTGAGACATCATTAAGAAGATGAGCATATGCATTATGGGAGTCCTAGAATGAGAAAAAGAAAGGAAAGGGGAAGAAAGACTATTTGAAGAAATAATAGCAGAAAATGTTCTGAGCTTCATGAAATATATGAATATAAAAATTCAAGAAACTCAACAAACTCCAGTAGATTCGAACAGACTCACACTGAGACAAACTACAATCAAACTGTCTAAAGACAAAGAGAATCTTGAAATCAGCAAGAAAGAAGTGATTTGTCACATAAAAGGTTTCCTCGATAAAATTTTATCAGCTGATTTCTCATCAGAAACCTTGGAAACCAGAAGGCAGTTGGTTGATATATTCAAAGTGCTGAGAAAAAAAATTATCAACTGAGACTTTTATATCATTTATAAAATTTTGTATCAAATTTTGTTGAAAATTCTATTTTTTTTTGAAAATTAGAATTAAATCAAGATGTTCTCAGATAAACTAATGCTAAAGGAGTTTATTACCATTAGCTCTGCCATGCAAGAAATGCCAAAAAGAAATAAAAGAACATGAGACAACAACATGAAACCTTATAAAGAAGTAAAGATCCCTGAGAAAGATAAATAGTTGGGCAACTATAAAAGCTAAACTTATTGTAATTTTGATATGCAATTTCATTTTTTATTTTTACATGATTTTATAAATAAACATATAAAATAATAATTCATCTATGTTATTGGGTACACGATTTATAAAGATGTAAATTTTGACATCAATAACATAAAGAAAAAAGATGGAGCTTTATAGGGTTAAAGGTTTTTATAAGAAAATTAAGTCAATACAAATTCAAATTGGATTGCCATAGCTTTAAAATATTAAATATAATATCTATGGTAGTCACAAAGAAGATGATAGATAGATAGATAGATAGATAGATAGATAGATAGATAGATAGAAAGAAATAGAATATAAGTGTATTTGTGTGCATGTGTGTGTATGTATACAGGTAATCAAAATTTTTTATTACAAAAATATTACCTAAAAGCGAAAGATAATGGAGGAAATAAGAGGCCAAAAATTATAACTCACATAGAAAACCAATAGAAAAAATAGCTATTTTCTTCCTTATCAGCAATTATTTTAAATGTAAATTGATTAAATCTCTAGTCAGCAGACAGATATTAAAAGAATAAATAATAAAACATGATACAATATACTGTCAACAAGAGATTCACTTTATATCCAAAGATATTAGTAGGTTAAAAATGAAATAGTGGAAAAAGATATTTTGTGCAAATAGTAAATAAAAAAGAGCTAGGTAGCTATATTAATATTAGACAAAATAGGCTTCTAATCAACAAATTTTACAAAAGGCAACAACATTATATATTAATAAAAGGTCCCATACAGCAAGAAAACATACAATTATAAATAACTACACACCCGATAACATTCTCAAAATAAAGCAAACATTGACAAAACTGAAAGGAGAAATAGACTATTCTACAGCAATGGTTGGAGCTTTCAATATCCCACTTTCAATGATGTACAGAACAGACAGACAGAAGATAAGTAGGGAAATAAAAGAGTTTTTAATACAATATACCACTAAGACCAAGCAGACATATATAGAATGTTCCATCCAAAAAAAAAAAAAAAGCAGAACGCACATTCTCTTTAAGTGCAATATGAAAAATTCTTCAGTATAAACCATATGTTAAACAACGAAACAGTCTTAATTCACTTAAATGTATAGATATTATACAATATATGTTTTCTAACTACAATGAGATAAAGTTAGAAATTAATAAGCAAAGAAAAACTGATTCACAAATACGTGGAAATTAAACAGCACATGCTCAAACAATAAGCCAAAGAAGAAATCCAGAGAAATCCAGAGAAATTAAATAATATCTTGAAAACTTTGAAAATGAATATACACATTGAAACCTGTAGGATGCAGCAAAAGCAATATAGTTGGAAACTTTAGCTATAAAAAAAAAAAAAAACAAGCTAGCAAACCTAAAGCTAACTTGACATCTTAAGGAACTAGAAAAGATGAACAAAATAAACGTACAGCTACTTGAAGAAAGAAAATACTAAAGATTAAAACAAAATTATTGGCCGAAACATTTTTTCATATTTATATGGGCAAATAATTTTTGACCAAAAAGCCAAAAACATACATACAGTAGAGAAAGGAAAGCCTCTTCAATAAATGGTGCTGGCAAACTGGAAAGCCACCTACAAAAGAATGAAACTAGATTGTTGTCTATCACCACACACCAAAATTAACTCAAAATAGTTTAAAAACCTGAATATAAGACCTGAAACAATAAAATGCATACAAGAAAACATAAGAACTAAGCTCAAAGACCTTGGACTTAAAGAGGATTTTATGAATTTGACCTCAGAGGCAAGGGAAGTAAAAGCAAAAATAAATGAATGGGACTACATCAAACTAAAAAGCTTCTGCTCAGCAAAAAAAATCGTCAACAAGGTAAAGAGACAACCATCCGAATGGGAAAATATATTTGCAAGCAACACCTCTGATAAGGGCCTAATATCCAAAATATAT
>NW_006431288.1:4622067-4626920 GCF_000325575.1 Pteropus alecto | reverse complement strand
CCATAAAAAAAGAATGAAATCTTACCCTTTGCAACAACATGGGTAGACCTGGAAGGTATTGTGGCAAGTAAAATAAAAAAGCCAAACAGAGAAAGACAAAAACCATATCAGTTCACTTATAGGTGAAACCTAAAGAATAAAATAAACAAAGGAAACAGAAATAGACTTATAGATATGGAAAATAAACTGATAGTTTTCAGATGGGAGAGGGTTTGGGGGCCTGGGTGAAAAAAGGGAATAGATTAAGAAGTACAAGTTGATAGTTACGAAGCAGTCAAGGGGATGTAACGCACGACATAGGGAATATAGTCAATAATATTATAATAACTATGTATAGTGCCAGGTGGGATCATTTCATAAATTATATAATTAACTACTACATTGTACACCTGAAACTAATATAAAATAACGTTACCAATGTCACCATAAATAAAATAAATAAATAAATTTTTAAAAAGATTAAAACAAAAGCAAAAAAAAAGTAGGCAATAGAAAAAAATAATAGAAAGAACCAACAAAACCAATAGTTGGTTCTTTGAAAATATCAACAAAATTGGCAATCTTTAGCTTGAGAACATGAAAGAAGAAACATCACAATCAATTTTATAGAAATATAAAATGTATAAAAGTACACAATGAACAATTGTACAATAACAAATGATGAATCTGTATAGTCATAAAATTCTTAGAAATACACAGATACCAAGACTGAATCATGAACAAATACAAAATCTAAACAGAACTATATCTAGTAAAAAGATTGAAAGATTAATAGAAAACTTTCCAATCATTAAAACTTCTGTACCAAATTAATTCTGCCAAATATTTAAAGAAGAATTAACAATGATCTTTCTTAAACTCTTCCAGAATGTCGAAGAGGAGGGAATACATTCTAACTCATTCTATAAGGCTAGCATTACACTGAAATTAAAACCGGACAAAAATATCACAAGAAAATTGTAGATCAATGGTCATTATGAATATAGATGCAAAAATGTTCAACAAATTATTAGTGAATCACACCCGCCAGCATATTAAAATGATTTTTTACTATGACCAAGTGGACTTTACCCCAGAATGCAAAGGTGATTTGCATCCAAAACTCAACAAATGTAATGCATCACATTAATAGAACAAAAATTTTTAAAAACACATGATAACCTCAAATGATGCAGAGGAAAACATGACAGCATCTGATATACTTTAATAATAAAAATCTCAGAAAACTGAAGAAAGGGAAATTCTTTCAAAATGATAAAGAGTATATTAATAAAACCACAACTAACATTATACTAAATGTTAAAAGACTGAAAGCTTTTCCTTTAAGGTTAGGAACAAGACAAGGATGTCAATCTCATTGCTGTTTTTTAACATTGTACCTAAAGTTCTAATTATTGGGCAAGAAAATAAATGAAAAACAACCAAAGTGCAAAGAAAGCTGTAAAACTATCTCTATTCACAGATGACATTTTCCCACAAAATAGAACATTCCAAGAATCCACAGGAAAACTACTACAGCTATTAAACAAATTCATCAAACTTGCAGGGTATAAGATCAGCACATAAAAATAAGTTATGTTTCTCTACATCACCACTGAATAATCTAAAAAGGAAAATAAGAAAACAATTGCATTTATAATAGAATATAAAAGTATCACATACATCAGAATAAATCTAGCCAAGGAGGTAAAAGACTTATATGCTGAAAACTGTAAAACATTACTACTAATAATAATAATAAAGAAGACACAAATGAATGGAAAAGCATCTTACGTTCATGTATAGAAAAACCTAAGAGCATTAACATGCCAGTGCTACCCAAAGTGATCTACACATTTACAACCTTTATCAAAAATCCAATAGTTTTTTTCACAGAAATGGAAAAGTCAATTCTTAAATTCAAATAAATTGCAAGGAATTTTGAATAAACAAAACAGTTTTCCAAAACAATAATAAATTCACACTTCTCTACTTCAAAATTTACTATAAAGCTACAGTAATTAAAACAATAGGTTACTGGCATAAGAACTGATACATAAAAATGGAATAGAATAAAAATTCCAGAAATAAACCCTCACATACATGGTCCATTGATTTTCAACAAGGTTGCCAAGATTATTCAATGAGTAAAGGACAGTCTTCTTAATGAACAGTGCTGGGAAAACTACATAAGCATACAAAAGAATGAAGTTGTCCCTTTCCTTTATACCTTATACAAACATTAACTCAAAATAGATCAAAGATCCAAACTTAAGACCTAATATTATAATGAAACTCTAAGAAGAAACAACTGCGGGAAATCTTTATAACATTATATTTGGCAATGTTTTCATGGATATGATACCAAAATCTTGGGAAACAAAAGAAGATATAGATAACTTAGACTTCACTAATATTAAGAATTTTTGTGCATCCAATGGCATTCTCAAGAAAGAAAAAAAAACAACCTACAAAATGGAGATCAATTTGCTAATTATTTATATGATAATAGATTAATATCTAGACTATATAAGGAACTCCTATAACTTAAAAACAAAAAAAGAACCAGCCCAATTCAAAATATGCAAGGGGCTTGAACAGACATTTTTCCAAAGAAGTTATATGATTGACAATAAATACATGAAAAGATACCCAGCATGATTAGTCATTAGGGAAATGCATATCAAACCCATGATAAGATACCATGCCATATGTACTGGAGTAAATAGAATAATTTTTTTTTTTAAAAAAAAAGTAAAAGTAACAAGTTCTAGAGAAGAAGTAGAAAAAATAAAATACTGATATGTTGCTGGTGGGTAAGTAAAATGGTATAGCCATCAAGGAAAAGAGCTTGGCAGTTTTTCAAAAAGTTAGACAAAACTACCATTTGACTTAGCAATTACACTATTAAGTGTATATATAAATGAATTGAAAGCGTAGACTAAGATATTTGTACACTAATGTTTATTGCAGCATTATTTACTATAACAAAAAGGTAGGAACAACACAGTGTCCATCAAAAAAGACTAATGGATAAACAAAATGTGGTATATACCTACAATGAAATATTTGGCCTTACAATAAGAATGACATTTTGATGTAAGCTATAGCATTGGAAGACCTTAACAATCTTACAGAAAATGAAATAGGCCACAGAAGAAAAATTATTGTAAGATTCCATTTACATGAGGTATTTAGAACAGGCAAAATTATAGAGACAGAAAATAGAATAGATGTTAACATGGGCTGTGGGAAAGGAAGGAGGAAGAGTTATTATTTAATGAGTAGAGTTTATGTTGAGAGTGATGAAAAAGTTTTGGGTATAATTAGTGGTGATAGTTACACAACATTGTAAATGTATTTAATGCCACTGAATTATACACTTACAAATGGTTAAATGATAAATATTATTTATATTTTACTACAGTAAAAAATTAAACAGTGTCTCACCAAATAGAGAGTATCACTAAGGAAGTAAAGATTATTAAAATAAGAGTATTTCTAGAATTAAAAGTATAATAACTGAAATTAAAAATTCATTTGGGGGACTCTAAAGCAGACTTAAGTTGACAGAAGGAAAAATTTTTAAGTAGGTCAATTGAGATAAATTTGAGAAACAAAATACAAAGAGAACAAAGGAAAATGAAGAGAGCCTCAGAGATTTGTCTATCAAGTATATCAATATAGTCATAATGTGAGTCACAGAAGGAGAGAGGGAGGGGTAGGCCCCTGACATCTGAAAGAAATGTTCTCACACAGATAAGCAGGCCCATTAAGTTGTTTACTGCTTTGGAATATGCAGCTTCTAATAGCAGGTGTCATTTGGCTATAAGCCACCTGTGTTCCTGAAAGCTATATATATCAAGCCCCCATCCCTTACTGGGTGTAGAGATCTACAGTCTTGATGATGCCTAAGACTCTACCCATAAATTCCTTTAATAAACTCCTTATTTATTTCTGGAGTTGTCAGTATCTTTTTTCAGTCTCTCAGCCCCACCTTCCCTTGAAAGTTGGATCCAGTACACCTCAGGAAATTTTCCCAACAAGAAAAAAATAACATTTTATAACAATTAAATGGTCAATGTATCAGAATTTGTTTAAAAAAAAAAAACACTTACATACCAGGAGATTAATGAAGGAAATACATTTAAAAAAAAAACTTTCAAAATTTGATGGAGAAAAAGGTAATTCATGAAGATAGTCTGAGACTTCAATATCCCACTTTCAAAAATGGACAGAAAAAAACAAAAACCATATCATAAAGGAAATAGAATTTTTTAATAACACTATACTCTAGATAGACCCAATGTGTATCTAGATGTAGAACACTCCACTCAACAACAGAAAAATAAAAATTCTCAAGTGCATGTGGGATATTGTCTACAATATATTATATGTAGGCTATGAAACAAGCCTTAATAAGGTTATGGAATTATGCAAAGTATGTTTCCTCCCCCCCCCAAAAAAAAGGGAACAAAAAACTAATCAATAAAAGAAAAAAAAATTTTTTTAACCCAAATATTTGGAAATTAAAAAACATACTCTCTAAGATACCATGGGTCAAATAATAAATCACAATGAGAATTATAAAATAGTTTGAGATAAGTGAAACAAAAGCACAATATACTAAAACTTCTGGGACAGAGAAAATAAAGTGATTAGAGGAAAAGTTACGGTTGTAAACACCTATATATGTTTTTAAAGAAATATCTCTTCAAACAAGCTCTTAGTTTGATTGCTATTTTCAATTATTTTTTAAAACCTCTTATTTGTTTCCACTCTGATCTTAATTATTTCCTTCTGTTAGTTTTGGGTTTTGTTTTTTTCTTTTTCTAGATGCTTTATGTGTAAAGTTAGGTTATTTCTTTAGGATT
>NW_006431288.1:4617245-4621985 GCF_000325575.1 Pteropus alecto | reverse complement strand
GTCTTACTTGTTTTATACTTAGAAGTTTGAATCTCTTATTCCCTTCACTTTTTCTGCTTTGTTTTGATTTCTATGTGTCCCTTAGATTTTGGGTCATTGTGTTTTCATTTTCATTTGTCTCAAAGTAGTTTTTAATTTTCTCTTTGATTTCCTCTTTGATCCATTGGTTGTTTAGTTCGTTTTTCTTTTTTTTTTTTTTTAATTTAAAAAACTGTTTAATTCATTGCAAACCTTTTTGTAATTGGAATATTTTAATCCTATCACTTAAAAACTGTGGTGCCTTGGCCTGGCCCTCTTGTGCATCCACAATTGAATGCAATAATTCCTCTACCTGGGGCCTGTGTTCCCCTAGGCCATGTGCCACTGGCCCCAGGCAGTGAACATGTGTTTGATACCTTGAGCAATGGCCACTGCACAGAGGCTGACCTTGATGGAGAGTTATCTCAGACTGCTTAGGGTCCTCAACTTCCACGTTAATCCACCTTTATTAAAGGAAACTCTGCACTGAAACTGCTTTGAATGACATAAGCCCTGCTCCATTCCAGTGCCTACTGTGCTCAGACAATTATCTCTAGCTGCCAGGCATACTACACGACCTGTGTTACTGGTTCCATGGAGGGAATGGTGGTGTATCCTCACTTCTGCTGCTGGCTGGCAAAGCTGCATCAGTTGTTTAGTACAAAAGAAAATATCAATAAGAGCTGGTTCTTTGAAATGATAAACAAAATAAAGAAAAAGATAAACAAAACTGACAAACTTTTAGCCAAACTCATCAAGAAAAAGACCAAATGAACAAAATTATAAATGAAAGAAGAGAAATTACAACTAACACCACAGAAATACAAAGGATCATTAAATAATATTATGAACAATTACATGCTAATAAATTTGACAATCTGTAGGAAATAAATAAATATATAGAAGCATATGACTTGCCAGACTGAATTAAGAATAAATAAAACATCTAAATAAATTTTAACAATGAAATTGAAGCAGTAATTTAAAAACTCCCAATAAACAAAAGTCCAATACCAGATGGCTTCATAAATAAATTCTATCAAACATTTAAATGAGAATTAATACCTATCCTTCTTAAATTATTCCAAAAAAAAATCAAAGAGAAAAGAATGCTTTCATACTTATCCTGTGAAACCAGCATTAATTACCTTGATACCAAAACCAGATAAAGACACCATAAGAAAAATATAGATGTCAAAGTTCTCAACAAAGCATTAGCAAAATGAATTCAAGAACACATAAAAAGAATTATACATGATGACCAAGTGGGATTTCTCTATGGGATGTAAGAATGGGAAGGAAGGAAGGAAGGAAGGAAGGAAGGAAGGAAGGAAGGAAGGAAGAAAGAAAGAAACGAAAATTACAGGCAAATATCCTTGGTGACCATAGATGCAAAAATTCTCAGTAAAATATTAGCAAACTGGATTTGACAATACGGTAAAAGGATTATACAACATGACCAAAGGGAATTTGTCACAGACATGGAAAGATGGTTCAATATCCATAAATCAATTAACATAATATATCATCTCACCAAAATGAATAATAAAAATTATATGATGATCTCAGTAAATGCAGAAAAAGCATCCAACAAAACTAAACATCTAATTACAATAAAAAGTTTTAACAAAGGATATCTACTATCACAACTTCTATTCAGCATAGTGTTGGAAGTACTAGCCACAGCAATCAGACAAGAAAAAAATAAAAGGCATTCAAATCAATAAGAAAAAAATAAAACTCTTACTATTTTCAGATGATATGATACTATATCTAGAAAACCCTAAAACCCCACCAAAAAACTATTAGAAACAATAAATGAATTCAGTAAGGTTGCAGGATACAAAATCAATATACAGAAATCTGTTTCATTCCTATCCAACAATAACAATCAAAAGAAGAAATTAAGAAAACAAATCCATTTACAATTACATCAAAACACATAAAATATCTATGAATAAATCCAACAAATGAGATGAAAGTCCTGTACTTTGAAAACTATAAGACAGTGGAGAAAGAAATTGAAGAGGATACAAATAAATGAAAAGATATATAATGATCATGGATTGGAAAAATTAATATTGTTAAATGTTTTTACTACCTAAAGTAATATATAGATTCAATGTCATTCCTATTAAAATACCAATGGCATTCTTCCTAGAACTAGAAGAACTAATCCTAAAATTTATATGGACCACAAAAGACCCTAAATAGCTGAAAAACCTTGAGAAAGAATAAAGTGAGAGTTATTAGACTCCTTGATTTCAAGCTATACCACAGGCTATAATAGTCAAAACAGTATGTTATTGGCATAAAAATAGACACATAGATCAAAGAAATAGACTAGAGAGCACAGAAATAAAATTTTGCTTACGTAGTTATTTAATCTACAACAAAGGGGTTAAGGATATACAACGGGGATAAAGACAGTCTTTTCAATAAACACTGTGAGGAAATCTGGACATATACATGAGAAAATATAAAATTGGACTACTTTCTTATACCATATACAAAAATAAACTCACAATGGAATAAAGACTTAAATGTAAGACCTGAAACCAAAAAACTCCAAGAAGAAAACATAGACAGCAAACACTTTGTCATTGTGTTTAGCATTAGATATATTTCTTCAGGCCAGTGCAGCATAAGAAAAAATAATCAAATGAGACTACATCAAACTAATAAGTTTCTGCACAGCAAAGTAAACAATTAACAAGACAAAAAGACAATCTACTGAATGAAAGATGTTTGCATATGATATATCCAATAAGCAGTTAATCCAAAATATGTAAAGAACTCATGCCTCAACGTCAAATAACAAAAAATCCAATTAAAAACTGGGCAGAGAACCTGAATAAATATTTCTCCAAGGAAAACATATAGGTGGCCAACGGATTCCTGAAAATATGCTCAACATCACTAATCATCAAAGAAATGCAAATCAAAACCACAATGAGATACTGTCTCATACCTGTTAGAATTACTATCATCAAAAAAATCAACAAATAAAAAGTGCTGGTAAGAATGTAGAGAGAAGGGAACCCTTCTGCATTGTTGGTGAGATTGGAATTTACTGCAGCCACTATGTTAAACAGTATAGAGATTCCTCAAAAAATTAAAAATAGTGCTATATAACCCAGCAATAACACTTCTTAGTATTTATCTGAAGAAAACAAAAACAATAATTCAAAAAGATGTATGTATCCCTATGTTCATTCCATTATTGTTTACAATAGCCAAGGTAAGGAAGAAATCTATATACCCATGTATAGAAGAATGGATAAAGAAGATGGAATATTCCTCAATCATAAAAAGAATGAATTCTTGATATTTGCAATAACATGGGTGGACCTAGAGAGTATTTTGTTCAGTGAAATAAGTTGGACAGAGAAAGACAAATACCTTAAGATTTAATTTATACATGAAATATATAAAACAAACAAACAAAAAAAGAACAAATAAAATGAAGCAGAAACAAACAGATAAGACAGCAAACATATGTTTGTCAGGGGGGAGGGGGTTGAAGGTGACAGGCAGAAAAGGGAAAGGGGATTAGGCATACAAATTTCCAGTTATAAAGTAAGCCATGAGGCTATAATATGCAGCATAGGGATATAGTCAATAATATCATAACTATGTAGAGTTACCATATGACTCAGTAATTTCACTACTATGTATATACCTAAGAGAAATGAAAATATATATTTACACAGAAATTTGTACATGAATATTCCTACCAGCATTGTTCTATAATAACCTAAAAGTGGAAATAATTCAAATGTAAAATAAATGATGAATACAGAAAATGGTATATCCATACAATAAAATTAATGAATTGCTGACACATGCTACAAACCAAATGAACCATAAAAACATGCTAAATCAAAGAAACAAGTTACAAAAGACCACATTTTATAAAATTCGATGTAAATAAAATTTTCAGAATATCCAGCAAAATCCATACAAACTGAAAGCTGATTAATGATTACCAGGGTCTAAGAGGGGAGGAACTGTGAAGTGAATGCTGAAGGGTATAAAGATTCTTTTTGGTGAAATAAAAATGTTCTAAAATTATATGGTAGTGCTGGTCACACACTCTGTGAATATACTACAAGCCATGACCTTGCACACTTTAAAAGGGTGAATTTTTGGTGCAAGAATTATATCTCTGTAAGATGGGAATAAAAGTGTTGTTTTAAGAGTAACAAAGTTAAATACACAGATGTAATACATTTAAGTAAAATTTAAAACTATGTCATAAAAATCAGTATACAATAAACATACTAATTTAAAAAGCCAATAGAGATATTAGAATTGAGTAATAAATATAATACCAAATTTCTGGGCAGCACAGCAAAAAGGGAAAAACTGAAATTTATGTATCTCAGCATTTTCAAAATAAACATACCATCTATTCATGTAGGAAAAACTTTTCTGACACTACATAATAAAAGCAAATTTTCATATTAGTGTTCAAGTATATACTTAAAACAACTAAAAATGATTTTTTCTTTAAAAAATTACTACTATTGTATATATATATGCCACAGCTTCTTTAGCCAATCATTTATTGTAGGACACTTCGGTTGCTTCCATGTCCTGGCTACCATGAATAATGTTGCTATGAATATCGGCGTGCAAATATCTTTTTGGATATGGGTTTTCAAGATTTTGCGGTAAATACCCAGTAGAGGGATTGCTGGATCATATGGTAGATCAATT
>NW_006431288.1:4612338-4616997 GCF_000325575.1 Pteropus alecto | reverse complement strand
TGATTAGATCATTTGTTTTTTTCTTGTTATTGAGTTTGTATGAGTTCTTTGTATATTTTGGATATTAGGCCCTTATCAGAGGTGTTGGTTGCAAATATATTGGGATATAAACTTAAAAGCAACAAATGAACAGGACAAACAAATAGAGACTCATGGACATGGACTATAGACCAGTGGTTACTAGAGGATAAAGGCGGAGGAAGAGGGGGGAGGTAGACGGGGTAAAGGGGGTCAGAAATAGGGGAATAGGGGGAGAGTGAAGTGGGTAAAAGGGATCAAATATATGGTAGCTGAAGGAAACTGGACTTTGGGTGGTAAATGCACAATAGAATATACAGATGTGAGATTATAATGTATACTCGAAGATTATATAATTGTATTAACCAATGTTACCCCAATAAACTTTAAAAAATTACTATCAGACTTTTCCCCAAAAATGTATTCCCATACATAATTAAAATTAATCAAGTTGTTTTGTTGTCTAGTCCTTATCTACTTATTTTATGATCATCATTATTATGATCATCGTTATTTTACAAATATTTATTTGATTATTTTAAAGTTGTCTTTAAACACTATTAATAACGTAGCAATATTCTAAATTAGCCCCACTCACACTATCTGTGGTGAAAGAAGGTTTTTTTTTTAAATCTGTTGTGGACTAATGCATTTGTAAAATAGAATAGAAATAAATTACCAGAAAAATTACACACAGAATGGAAAAGCCTTTTTATTATTATTAGATTTGACAAATACACAATTAATCTCTCAAATTACTTCAATACCTCTGAACACTTATTTTTAATTTCCATACTTATTTTTTCACAGATTAATAACAGTTTATAGATCAGCATTGGTTCATAGACCACACTTTTGAGGAGCACTGCTATAAAGTATTCATTAATTAATCAATGCATCATCTATAAATTATTTATTGTGTGCCTATTATGGCTGAGGTGATAAATCAAACATATCTGTACCTGCTTTTATGAAGCTACTAGTTTAGTAAAGAGAAACATTAAACAAACCAACGGTCATACATAAATATATAATCAAAATAATCATAAAAACTTTGATGATAGTTAAGTTTATGTATCAGCTTGACTGAATCAGGGGATGTCCAGATATCTGGTTAAACATTATTATAAAATGTGCCTGTACAGGTATTTCCAGATGAGATTAGCATTTGATTCTTTTGACTTAGCAGATTGTTTCTTTGATGTGGGTGGGCATCATTCAATCTATTGAGGGCATGAATAGAACTACAACAAAATGCAGAAGAGGATTTTGCCCTTTTTATAAGCTTTATTATTGAGATGGTACATTTAATCTCATCTTCTGCCCTAAGAGTATAATTTGTATTATCTGTTCTCCCAGTCCTCAGGCCTTTAAACTCAGACTGAATTATACTTCAGGTTTTCCTGGGTCTCCTGCTTGCAGACAGCAGACCATGGGACTCATTGGACTTGATATTTTCATGAACTAATTACACAAAATAAATATCCTTTTATGTTCCACTGGTTCTGTTTCTCTGGAGAGTCTTGACTAATACAACAGTAAAGGAAAAGTACACTTATATTTAAAAGCCTTGTGTGAGGGATTCCTGTCAGAAACATGGTATAGTGAGAGATGTCCCCAGACCTCTCCCCTTGAACGACAATAAGCTGAACATCTAAAACTCAACAAAAGACACCCAAAATGCACACAAGCACCTCTAAGCATTGGATCTGCTCATAAGAGCTAACACAGGTCAGAACTCCAGGTGTCAGGCAGTAGACTGGAAGAAACAAAGAAGCTGTCTCTTGCAGCCAGAGGTCCAAGCAGGAGAAAGAAAGAGGGGAGAAGGTGTGGCAAGTTCCCTGAACAGCCTTACCTGAAAAAGCTATCATCCCCACACAGCGGCAGGGGTCTGGACAAAACGCAGAGAAGTGGGGATGGCAGAGAAGTAGGGACAGCAGAGAAACAACAGTTAATTATTATCAGCCATGGTTGCAAAACACAAGGCTGAGCCGCAGCCCCTTCCCTAACCCAGAGGGCCTCTCCCAACATATCCTCTAAAGGAAGATATGAGCAAACACTACTGAAACTATTGCCAACACTGACAAGAGACTGAGACAGAGGATAGTGAGTGTAATTGAATATCTACAAGAAAAAAAGGTATTATTAAGATGTTATATAAAGCAGGGATCCAAGAGGCTTAGACACCACCTACTGGAACCCAAAAGAAAAGCACCTTCCTTGCAACAGGCTAAAGAGAGACCTTTATATAATAAATAATAAATCTTTCTGGAAAAAAAAAGCAGAATGCATTTCTATTAATGCACAGGCAGAGAAATAGTCCATTAAACAACATGAACAACCAAGGTGACAAGGCAATTTGGAAAGAAAGAGAAAAAATCTTCAGAAAGAAAGAGAAAAATCTCCAGAGAAAATAAGCTTACAGACATAGAAATATGCGATTTAAATGAAGAATTCAGGATGGTACTTCTGAAAAAATTCAATGAGATCCAAAACAATTCACATCAACAATTTCAGGAACTGAAAAAACAACTAGTTGAGCAGAATGAGTTCTTCAATAAGGAGATTGAAACACTCAAACAGAACAAAATAGGACTTCTGGAGAGGAAGAACACACTAAAAAAGATGAAAAATGAAATAGCAAGCTTGAGTAATAGAGTCAACCAAAAGGAGGAAAAGATCAATGATATCAAAGACAGAAATCTAGAAATAAATCAGAAGGAAGGAGAGAGAAATCAAAGAATGAAAGAGAAATACCAGAACTAGCTGACATCATCAGGAGAGGAAACATAAGAATAATGGATATTCCAGAAGGAGAGGAAAAGGATCCAGGATCAGAAAGCATTTTCAGACAAATAATTGACGAGAACTTCCCAATTCTAAAGAATGAACTGGACCTTGGAATTCAAGAAGTCAACAGAACACAGAACACACTAAAAAAGATGAAAAATGAAATAGCAAGCTTGAGTAATAGAGTCAACCAAAAGGAGGAAAAGATCAATGATAAAAGACAGAAATCTAGAAATAAATCAGAAGGAAGGAGAGAGAAATCAAAGAATGAAAGAGAAATACCAGAACTAGCTGACATCATCAGGAGAGGAAACATAAGAATAATGGATATTCCAGAAGGAGAGGAAAAGGATCCAGGATCGGAATCAAATATTCAAACTATTAAATGAAAGGAACTACCAGCCAAGAATAATGTATCCAACAAAGCTCTCCTTTAGATATGAAGGAGAAATAAAGACCTTTACAGACATACAAAATATGAGGGAATTCTCCACTATAAGGCCTGCATTATAGGAAATACTGAAAGGTGTTAGCTTTTCTAAAACAAAATGACCAAAAAAATAAATAATTAGGAGTAAGGTGACTATCAGGCAAATAGAAGCAGAGGAGTGCAACCCTTACTAAACAGGGCATTATAAGCTTAAACGATAAGAAGAGATTTGCTATAGCAAGATAGTAATGAATGTTCAGCATATATAGGGACAAATTGAGACAACAATGACTGAAAAGGGGAAGATTCAGAGATCCAAATTCGCAAAGGGAAATAGAGATAAGACACGAACAGAAGAAAATGGTTGACAGTATGTATATAACTATTATTTACATATTCATAATGGTAACCATACACTAAAGATTCAGAACTGAAGTATATAACAAAACAAGAATGACCGGAGGGAAAATCCACAATAGCCAAAAAACAAACAAACAAACAAAAAAATAAAAACAGACACAAAAGGACAAGGAAGCAATGGAATACCAGAAAGCAAAAGATAAAATGACTGTAAGAAGATCTCATATTTCAATAATCACCATAAATGTAAATGGACTGAACTCACCAATAAAAAGTTACAGAGTTGTAGATTGGATCAAATAATGAAACTTAACCATATGGTGCCTCCAGGAGACACATTTCAGCTCCAAAGACAAATATAGACTCAAAGTGAAAGTGTGGAAAATGATATTTCAAGCAAATGACATTCAGAGAAAAGTAGGAGTAGTGGTACTAATATCAGACAAAATAGATTTCAAACTAAAAAAGGCAAAGAAAGATACTGAAGGTCACTTCATAATGATAAAGGGAATCATGCACCAAGCAAGAAGACATAACAACACTTCTTAATATCTAAGCTCCCAATCAAGGAGTCCCGAAATATATAATGTGATTACTAAAAACTAAAGAGAGAAACAAATCAAAACTCTATTGTAGCAGGAGACCTAAATATCTCACTATCAGATATGGACAGATCATTGAAACAGAAAATCAATAAGGAAATCACATCCTTAAATGATACATTAGACCAACTGGACATAATTGATACTTACTGAGCCTTTCATCCTAAAACAGCTGCTTATACATTCTTCTCTAGTGCACATGGAATATTCTCAAGGATTGACCACATACTAGGACACAGAAATAGCCTCAGAAAATATAAAAGAGTTGAAATCATACCAACCATATTCTCTGATCGTAATGCTTTGAAGCTGGAGATCAACTGTAAAAAGAAAGCAGGAAGAACCACAAATACATGGAGATTAAACAACATGCTATTGAAAAATGACTGGGTCACAGAAGAAGTTAAAATAGAGATCAAGTGTTACATAGAAATGAATGATAATGATAGTACAACATAT
>NW_006431288.1:4608632-4610157 GCF_000325575.1 Pteropus alecto | reverse complement strand
AGCTGTGGTACATATATACAATGGAATATTACTCAGCCATAAGAAGAGATGAAATACTGCCATTTGCGACAACCTGGATGGACCCCGAGATAATCATGCTAAGCGAAATAAGCCAGATATCACTTATATATGGGACATAAACCTAAAACCAACAAATGAACAGGACAAACAAACAGAGAATCATGGACATGGACTATAGATTAGTGGTTACTAGTGGGTATGGGGTGGGGGTATGGGGGAGGTAGACAGGGCAAAATGGGTCAAATATGTGGTGACAGAAAGGAATCTAATTATGGGAGTGGAACAGACAATACAATATATATATATATGTGTCTTACTGTTAAAGTGTACAGCTGAAACTTACTGAATTTCATTAACCACCGTCACCAAAAAATAATAATAATAAATTAACAAATTAAAAATAATTTTAAAAAATAAAAAGAGAAAAGCCTTGTGTGATCCAGACTTAAGGACTCGGAGTGGTGATCAGTAACAGCTTTCCAGAGGAACTGATTTCTCCCTGAGTACTAAAAAAAAGCAGGACTAAGAAAAGGAGAAAGAGGGAAAGCCTTTTAGCCAGAGGAAACAGCATGTGTAAAATTCCAGGACCAAGAGGCACACCATTTGTGAAGAAAAATGTTGTATGAGCTGAATTTAGAGAGGCTGACAGGTCAGATCAATGCTGAGTTTTGAACAATGTTTTTAACAAAGTCGAGTTAATTCTAAGAATGTTGGACAGCCTCTAAAGGGTTTTCAACTGCAGAATTAAGGTAATTTTAATTGTGTTTTGAAAATAATAGTCTGGAAGGAGAAAGAGTTGATAGGAGAAAATGAATCTAGAGGCCGTTGTATCTAAGACAGATGATGGCTGGGTTAGGAAGATGGCAGTGAAGATGGAGAAAAGTGGATAAGAAGTGATAAGTCTTGGTGATAGATTAGGTACAGGAATGAACAGGTAAAATAATGGAAGTGCCAAGGATGATCCCAATTCTCTAACTGTATAGGCAGGTAAGCGGAGGGATAATTATGGACTACTCTGAAGAGGACAGAGTTGTGTAGTCAGCAGGCAGCTTGGGAATAGAACCAAAGAAAAATATTCCAAAAGGAGAAGTTCTGGGTAGGATAATCGGAAACCATAGTGCGTGGTAGCCCCAGCATCCTCTGGCCCCTGGCCACAAAGATAGTTCACTGAGCATCAGTTAATTCAAGGTAACCTATGGATGGTCAATGCCATCAATACTTTAGGTCAGGGGCCATTTTAGAAGTTTGAGAATTTGGGAACTATGATCTGGAGTAGCTGGTAGGATTCCAACTCATTTAGAGTAAGGTGATTTCTTAGCTTGTGTTCTCCAGAAAGCAGAGCCTGAAGCAGGCAGTTTACATGCTATTATTTTATGAGGGAGTACAATAGCAGGAACAGAAAGGTGAAGCAGAGAAGGAGGCAGAGTCAATTACATGTACATGTCATTGAGCTGACAGGTGTAGTTTTACTGACGTGCTATCCTGGGAACCACACTGAAAAGCC